>NC_031770.1:3310697-3386211 GCF_001522545.3 Parus major
GTCCCGGGATGCTGACCCGGCCCCGGAGCGCCGGGAGCTGCCCGAAAACAACACATCCAGCTGGGCTTTTCTCGCCCCAAGATGCCGCCCGTGGTTTCCGAGCTCAGCGGTGCTGGGAAGAAGTGCCCAAAGTTATAAACGCCCGACCTAAGATGGGCATGGAACTGTCGGAGCAAGTCTGGAGGAGGGCAACAAAGATGATTAAAGGGCAGGAGTATCTCTTACAAGGAAAAGCTGCTGGAGTTGGGCCTGTTCAGCCCAAGAAGACACAATATGAGGGGATGGCATTGATATGTACAAATATCTAAAAGGAGGGTGCTGAGAAGGTGGAGCCAGACTCTTCTTGGTGGTGCCAACCAACAGAACAAGAAGCAACAACAGGCACAAATTGATGGCCTGGAAGTTCCACCTAAATATGAGGAAAAACTTGACTGTGTAGATGACCGAGCACTGGAACAGATTGCTCAGAGAGGGTGTGGAGTCTGCCTCACTGGAGATATTCCAGAACTGGCTGGACACAATCCTGTGCCTCATGCTCTGGGGTGACCCTGCTTGAGAAGGGAGGTTGGACCAGATGCCTCACTGTGGTCCCTCCCAACCTGACCAGTTCTGTGATTCTGTGCCTCACTCAATCATTCACCCAAGACCTGCAGGAGGAGAGGCTCCAAGAGGCCACAGAAGAGTTTCAAGTGAATGCAGCTATATCTCTAGGTCAGAGCTCCATGTGCCAGTGGGACAGCAGGGGAACCTCACTCAAGAATGAAGAATTAGATCTTGTTCTTCTGGACAAGAAAATTGTCATAATCCAGGCTTTTACTTCCAAACAACACTCAATCATGGAAATTATTAAGGATGTAATAAGAAAGTAGTAATCACTATTGCCTTCCATCCCCACACTCTAGAGATGGAAAAATGTGCTACCAGACCTCCCAAGCTCAACAAGAGCAGACCTGAAGAGCTAAAGCTCAGGAGAGACTTCAGATATTTTAGCTTATTCTAAAAAGCTCTCACAAAGCCAGTATAGGATAAAACACCATCTGTATATCTACTGCAAAAATACTGAGTCCCTTTTGCCCAAATGGTGATTTTCCCTGCCATGACAGCACCTCTGTAGCTCAGATTTAGCATGTGCAGGGGTCCCCCAGTTCTGTGGGGTGTCTCATAGCAGTCTGGGACTGCTGGGATTACAGTAAATAGCTTTATTTCCAGGTGACATCCAATGTTCAGACACCGGGAAAGCAGCTCAAGTCAGAGAGGGCCAGAAGACAGGATTTCAACTTCTCTGGCCTTGTCCCAACTCCAGACAATCCTAGGCTTGCTCAGTAAAGCTCCTTTAGCTTTTATGAGACATCAGAGCTGGGCAGCAAATGGTTCAGGTTACACTTCAACATGGACACCTGCCCTAGAGCCTGACTTGCCTGGATGAAGGCCAGATGTAGGTGAGTCACCTAATGAGTCCTCAAGAGCCTTTCTCAAGATGTTAAAGCCTTTGTTTCCCTATCACATAAAGTAACTCTTGAGGCACCGCTGGCATGTTGAACAATAGCACCATTAATTGTGAGAACCTTTGGCAGTGCCACCATCCTACTTTTCCATGGTCATTAGCATCTCCAGACTCTTAGCCTAGTAAAACAGCAATCCCTCACCAGCCTCTTTGCAACTCAAACAGGACTATTACATGAGAGCTCCAAGGGCTGGGAGACTCCTTAAGCCATATCTGGTTATCATATACTTTCCATACCTATAGTTAACATTAATTTTAATATATCACTCAAAGCATCACCATGGTAACCCTTTCCAGATGCTGAGATGTAACCATGACAGACAGGATTCTCTCAAAGCCAACGAAAAAAAAAGAGTTCTAGATGGTTCTGGAAACTTAATAGCCCATCAATAATCCCTTGCACGTCCAACTAGTATCCATGCTGAGTAGGTGAGAGCCATCCATGTGAGATTAAGAGATGCCTCTTACATCATCACAAATACCAGATGAGTAAAACATTCCATCTCAACTTCAATGCCACAGTCCAGCCAGCACCAACAAAACCTCACCATATTTGGATTGCAAACAGATTATCTTGTATCCTCTAAGGTTTTACATAAAACAACATTATTAACTGTTGGTGAAACAAAGAGCAACTGGACACAGTGGTAAGTGGTTCTGAAGATTCGATTTTTCAGAGCTGAGAAATAAAACTCCGCTAAGAATCTATTCTCCGGAAGAACAGCAAGAAACACTGTGCTTGTGTTTTTTCAGACACTTAGTTCTTCCTGAACCTCTCTGTTGTGCTCAGAGTACCTCACAAATGGCAGCAGCTCGCCCTTGGGCCCTGCCATAAGGTCTCAGCCACCTGCCAGCTTTATCTCAGAGCAGGAGAGGACACGTGATGGGCAACCTTTGAACTCTTGTTCCCCAGTCAGAAATAAGGCCTCATCTGATCAGGTGCTGAGCAAAAAGACAATTTCTGCCACAGACCACTTGTGAGCCAATGTGTTCCCAAGGCAGTGGCCAATGTTTACTTCCTGTTATGATTAGCAGCAATTGGACTATTGAAAACAGAAAAGTGTATCAGCACTCCTTAAAATTAATGGGCAATAAACTAAATGAATGCCAGTTCTTCCTTATTGACATGGCTGTCATGTTCTGTGCATGCTGTTCCCACCTTCCATTCCAAGGGGAATGCAGCTCCTGTGCCACATCTTGTGGCACCCTAAACCGTAAGGGGACACACAAAGCAGTAATCTCTGAATACATTCAGTCATCCAGCACTGGTGTTACTGCAAGCAGCATGGGCTGGAGCACACAATATTCAAGTCTTTCCACGATCTGACACTGCCTTTCAGCATTACTCTCAGCAATTCACTCAGCCAACTGCACTTATTTCCTCTTCTCCAAGTGAGATGTTTCATGTATGAAGCCAAAGCACCCAATCTATGGATACCCTCGTGTAGGACAGGGTTCCCTGCAGGATTATCCTCTGTGCATGTGGATCCACGTTCCCACATGAGATTGAGCCTTTTGCCAAAGTCTCACATCAGTGACTGGTGGGAAGAAGAGGCTGCTGGGTGGTCCTACCTCTAAATTATTTGCTAACTGCTTCCCTAGGGACCATGGCAACTGTGGCACAGACAAGAGAATCCCTAAGGACAGCAGTGAATTGGGTCACAGCCAGCCACTTGCAGGAGAAAAAGGGAGATGTCCTTGTGTTGGCATGGGGATGAGTTGCTGTCCCTCTTCTCTAGAGGCCAGAACCTTCTCTAGTCTCAACAATCTACACTCTAAATTAAGGGCTACTATCCAGGAGAAGAAAGCAAAATAAAAGGAAGCAGCAGCAATACGAAGAGACCAGGCATTTATTCCTGGCTCACTTGCTCTTAATGGAGATAACAATACCTCACTCCTTGACAGCCAAAGCAGGGAGACTTAATGCATGGAAGTTTGCCAAGTAAATTGAGATCTTTGTACAATAGGCACTTTCGACATGCACAACTCCTGGCTTATTAAAGCAAAACAAAAGCTGCTCACCTTGAGGAGTGTTTAGAAATTAGGAGCCACAGTTCCCCGTGGCACAACACTCCACAGGATTATTTAAGCTTGTGCACATCCGAACAGCAACGCTTGACTAGTTAAATACCTAACACCAAGGCGGAAAAGAGTGAAGAAGATGCAGGACTGCTCCGTCCCTTCCACACAATTCTCCAGGGCCCCACTCTGCTCCCTTTGAGCAATGTCTGAGTTTCAAACACGGCACTGCCTCGTGACCTTATCATATCCTTATATCCAGTATAAATGTACGTTTGAGTGAAGAGGGGTTGCACGTAAGTGGTCTATTTAGAAAGGTCCCAGAATACTTTCTGTGCAATTTTCTCCTCAGTTCCCCATCCATCCCTCCCTGCTGAAGTGGCAGGTAACCTGAGCAAGAGCAGCGTGTGAATTGATTTGGAGGCGATCAGCGCATCGGTGTTCAGCTCTGGCCAGCTGCCGTGGCATTGATTGCCTCGGGATCGATTTGCTCACCATTCCCACTAACCTGCCAAGTCAGATGGAGAGGGAACAATGAAGTGAAAAGAAAATTATGTATTTGTAGTAGACACTTTCACCTCTCTCCACATTCTCCCTCGGGAGAAGTTAAGGGACCTGGACTGATTTCAGTGCTACTTTTAGCAAGTGTTAGGAGAGAAGTCAGTACAAAAAAGGGGACAACAGGGATGACCCTCTTCCTCTGTTCCCTTTGACAAGAACCTCCTACAGCATAAAAGAAACTAATATTTGTGCCTATAACAGAGACAGAGATACAGCAAGACAGTTTTGGCTGATAAATAAATCTTTTACTATACTGTGGTCTTATACACCAGCCATAGATGATACAGTTTTCTATTTGCTTACACCTCATCTAAAAGGGGGGCTAGAGCACTCCAATACACAAGCATTTTAAATATCTATACCAGTGGTATTGGCAATGATATTTTTCTCATGTCACATGTAAAATCCTCTAATGCTGGATAACTCCAACTTAAATGTATCCCATTCCTACTGTCCTTTTTTCTTTTTTCTTTTCCTTTCTTCTTCAAACACAAAATAGCATTTAAATGACTCACTACCTTAATTTTAAAAATCCTACATAGATTCTGACAACATTTTTCCAAAAATCACTTCAGAAAACTCCCATTATGGGCAATATTCAGTGACTCTCAGAAGATCTGGTTTCATATAACCCTTGTGAAAATAGGTGTTAGGCTCCTAAATCAACTGGAATGCACCACATGGGACACTGAGCTGGACAAGAAGACCCAATGCCAGGGGACAGAGAAATCAAAGCAAATAGATGCACAAATGAGGGAAAGCACTATGCTGGACTATTACACAAGATGCCTTGAAAAAAAGCTCAGACTCAGAAAATTCCTCATCTGCAAACTGCTGAAAGTAGGAAATTATAACCCAGCCAGTGTCACACTACCTGTCACATTTTATCTTTTCTCCCTTATGCATCTACTATTGGTCACTGTCAGAGACAAAAACATTGTGTTAGAAGGGAGTTTGGTTTGACATTGGAGAGACATTCCTACACTCTTGTCTATTGGGAAATTTAATTTTCACAACATGTGTCAAATAGGTGTTATTTTTCCTTCCTAAAGAGTTTGCAGAAACAGGCAGAGTAATTAAAGGTTACACTTGCAGATACCATCACTATTATAGTTATTACACAATACAGTCATATTATTACAGTCACCACAGCGTTGTGTTCCTCTGGTTTCAGTTTTATCAGCTGGAGACACTTGCTTTCTAATTTCAGGAACATTGCAGGCTTCTGGTGAATTTGGGTCTAAATGGCCATCTATTTAAGAGTGCTGGGTAACCTTTGCTTTGTCATACTATTCTCAGAAGAACTCAGCTTACCTTTAAGCACTGCCAAAAAAACCCAACAATCTGGCACCATAAATTGATCAGCAATTTACAGGGCCTTTTGGGTGACAGAACCTGCAGAATGAAGAGAAACTCGAAACACTGCAGAGCTATTCAGGGTTCTGGAAAGGCCCTGCCCTTCGGAACCCAACCCATTTATGAAAAATGTAAATCTCTTCCATTTACAGAGAATTAGATAATATAGAGAATATAAATTGTAAGCTGGGGTATCAATACCTACATGCAGGTGTTCCCATTTAGTCAAGTGACTCCCATCCTTTTGTGCTCTTCTAAAGTAATTGCTTTCAGAGAATAAAACATTCATCATCTATTTCCAAGCAACATGTCACAATAACCCTTCTCTCTGCCCACCTTCTCCCTTCAGGCACTTCTTGCTCCCTTCCTCCCCCATGCAGATTATGAAGGTAATGTTCCTTTTGCCTGAGCCTTTGCCTCAGCCATTTTATTCTTGTGCTTTGAATTCCTCTAGCATTCTCCTCTGTGTCATCACATCTTCAGATGCCTCGTTCTGAGTTTCCAGCTTCTTTCTGCTTATTCATCCTCATTTCCTACTGTTCAGCCCCAGCAACTCCAGTCCTGCTACTAAACCATCATCAGCCTCACCCACAGAAAACTCCACATGCCCAAGGGTCCCTTTCACCTTTGCCCCCTCCATCAACTGACCCTGAAGGCCCTATTCTTTCTTTAGAACAGAATACAGGACTCATTGCTTTTGTGACATCTGTGAGAAACTGATCATAAAGATGATAATGAAAATATTATCAACTATTTAGGTACAATCAGTCCATATTACAGAGTTTATTAACTGCAGGTGAAACAAAGAGCAACTGGACACAGTGGTAGGTGATTCTGAAGGTTTAATTTTTCAGAGCTGGGAAACAAAAGTGTGATAAGTATCTATGATCTGAAAAATTCAGCTTTTCAAGAAAGGTACACCTGGATACCAAAGACATCTGAGATGACCCCACAAAGATACAAGTGATTTTGTAAGTCTGTTAGAGAAACTATTTTTAAAAGAGGAAGAAATAAAAAGAAAAATTCGCTTCAGGTATGACCTTTACTCCATTGCTTATGTGTCATTTATGCCTACTGGATTGAGTTGCAGACACATGCAGTAGGAATGAATAAATCCTGAAAGTCAGCTTATCAAAAATAGATTGCCAAGTCATGATTTCAGCTTTCCTCAGTTCCAGTGGATTGTCAAGTATCCCCTGGGTTTTTACTGAAATTTGGAGAAGAACCTTGTGAAGAATAACTGACCTGAAGATAAAGAAGACTTTAGAGGAGGCTGGAAGACAAGGAGCATTTTGAAGATGGATTCTGATGGAAAATCCCTGAAGACAGCTGGCTCCAAAGGTGAAGTGTGGTCAGCATTTTTCTCCATAACAGGATCCTGCTGCGTGCACCAACTGGCACACAACTTCCTTTATCCTGACAGCTGCTGGATGCTGATATGGATACATATTTAACATTTTCCTCAGTCCAGCATACTAATACTAGACCTTACTCCACCTTTTGCTAGACTAGGTTCAGCAGAGGTACATACCTAGGAATGTTAAAACTCCTCTCTGAATCCAGGTTCAGAAGAACCACCCCAGTCCTGCTGTGAGCACAGCCATGTCAAGAACGTGCAGTCACACCACACTTGCAATTGTGGGGATTCTTCACTGACAAACTGTGGAAGGGAGCAGCACATAGAGCACTGACACAAGGGTCAAATCAGTAAGTAGCTGCATAAACTTCCTCCATGGCTTGTATTAGACCTGGTGTTTTGGTGTATTTTGGGTGCTCTACAGAATAGTTATTTATAGAGTCAAGGTTCCAAGAAATGCTCTGTACCATGAGCTTTTGTTTCCTGCCTGAGAACAGAGGTAGTCCTTCCAAAAAGAAAAAGTAACTATGACACTCTGAGCTTGAACCCTGGAACAGAAAATAGTTCATTTACAAAGAATCAATCCCATCACACACAGTTGCTTTGAACTCTGTTCATAATACAGCTCAGTGTAAAATACATCAATTCCATCAAACAGAAAAAAGCAAACGTGGCTGGACAAGTCAGGATGGGTTGTGAAACTGAGGGAACTTGCACTGTCCCTTGGGATAAATTTTCATCAGTCTCCCTCTCCATTCTTGTGATCTCCAGAGGGAAGCAGATTGTGATGAGCTAGTAAACTCCAAAACCATGAGCTTCTTGCACACTCCTTACCCTGAGAAGGGAAAAGACTTTGAGAAATCTTGTCTCCTCACTCACAGTAAAGACACACAGTCTGCTGGCCACCTCTGTGTATCTCCTATCAAGCTGACTTGGAGCATACCAGGACATCAGAAAGAAATTCCCAAGTCCTTCTGCTTCTGTACTGGCTTGTTTCTCAATGCTCTTTGTAGAGCTACTCTACAGATAATCTAGTGGAAAAACAGCTTGGAGCAGGTAAATGTGGGGGTTGGGAAGGAAGGAATGGCTTTGCAGGGAGAGGAAGTGAGCTCTCCCTTTTTTTTCTTACAGTGCACCTGCCCCACACAGCAATCTCTCTTTCCCTACTGATGTGGCTGTGACTGATCTACACAGATCCATTCCTCTGCGTTCAGCCCTGTCCACACACAACAGGCAGTGCCTTAACTGCAGCACAAAAGACCCTGTGAAGACAATCGGGCCATTGACAGATTCTTCACAGTGCAACTGAGGACAGTGCTGCTGTGAACTCTTCTCCTCATCCACTCCTCTGCCCACAGAGGAGCTCAGATGTTCCCTTCCTAATGCATGACAGACAAAATCAGCTGGGTGAGTTCAAACCAGCTGTTTGAACTGGTTGAACTAGACTGGTACTTCTGCTTGACACAGAACAGAGACTGGTGGTGCTGGTGTTGATCAGCAGCTGGGGCATTATTGCCCTTGGGCTGCAGAGAGGGAGCCCAAAGAGGGCATCTCACCATGGCCCTGCATTACTGAGGGAGATGAATCCTTTCCAACTATTCCTGTGAAGATAGGCAATGTGGAAATAGGGAACTTTTTCACCAATGTTTCCATCTCCACATTGTATCTTTAAATGTAGTGTGATTTTTAATCCAAATAATTTAAATTTCTAAGCCCTCTCACATTTACGCACATCCACCAGTCTTTGAGATGAGTTAATAGAAATCACAAAATCTTACTTTAACAGCCTATTTTATGCTATGGATAATTAGCATTCATTATTCTTTCTGAATTACAACTTCAAATACAACTTGTTTGTATTTTCTTCAGTTTAAGGTAAATTTCTGTGGGGTATGGTCCAGTTCAATAGAGGTTCACTAAGTATTTCATGCCCAAGGAAGAGGCCATAGAGTATTTGTGCACTGTTCTACCTCTTAAAGTCCTCATAACATTAATTGTGAATTATTCACTTTGTGAAATCTGTGTCACAGAAGTTACATGCTGTTGCTTCTTAAAATTGATTGGTGTAACCCCAACAAGGATCCAATTGAAATCAGTCTGTTGCTTAAGGTTATTTGGATGTTTTGTGTGCTGTGCCACACCACGGCCTATGAGCTCACCTTGTATGAGACATATTAATTCAACTTAGCCTTGCATCTTAAAACCTACAATCCAAACCTATATTCTTCATCTGCAAATCCAAGCAGCAAAAGTCAGAGATACATACTACCCAATATTCTGGTTTCTAAATATTATTTGAGAAAAACCAAGGTTTTCAAAGCTGGACACCAGCAATGGGTATTCAGATTTATCATAATGCAACTGACATAGAAAACTCATTTCTTGGATGTAAGCAAAGATTTAAGTCCAAGATTTTGGAAGTTGATTTAGAAGTCCTGCATGGAAGCAGCTCTGGAAGCAAATGAAAAACATTCAACCCCTCACAGATCTTCCTTTTTTCCATTCACCTTCCACTGTCTTCTAAATCACAGTCAGGGAATGGGCTGAGATCTTAGAATAGACAGGGCTGTAAATCCCCAAAAATTCTGGGTAATTACTGACTGAAAGGGAGCAACTTCTCAGATTACAGAATCAGACACAGGATTGTCTTTGCTGAACACAGCAGCTTGATCTCAAAGAGACTGGAGTTCAGTGGACTCAATTATGTGGAGCCAGGAGAAGGATGAAGAAAGAGAAGACAAACCTAATCTCTAATCCAATCTAGGAATGGCACTAGCAGAGGTAAAAGTCACATGTGACTAAACCTCAAGGTCTTCTACCAGTAAGATGAAAAAAGCAGTGACAACCACCACTGAAAAGTACAGGAGAATCAAAAGGCTGAGACAACATAAATCCAAGTCCACACACCATTGATGTGCTAAACTCAAAGCCAGGAGCTCCGTTCTTCCTACTTGGTGTATTTTTTGAGCTTGAACAGAATATTCCAATTCTATGGTGTCAGAACTTTTTTCCCTTGTTTGTCTGTGAAAGAATCTTCAGTTCATGCCCAGAGTTTTAACCAAGGCAGTGAAACCTACCCAAGTTAGAATTTCAAATAACAGCCAAGAAATGAAAACTCTGTCACCTACCTGGGGATGTTGGCACTAAAGCATAACAATGGCACGTAGGAGGTCAGCATCAGCTGTTCTGCTGACAGCATTGTAACAGATAAAATGGGACAGTGGTGAATAGCAAAGAGTACATTTGGAGCTGCAGCAGGGAAAGAAACAGAAGAAAGGAAGGGAAATATGCCCTTTTAGCACCACTGTGTATTTCCCTGCAGAACAGGGCTATAACGAGGCTCTAAACAGAGAGGAAATGGGTCCATCACTGAAACAGCAAAGTGCACGGAGATGTCTTTGCAAACTCCTTCCACCAACATCAGCAGCGGTGCCCTTGCAGACTGAGGGATTGTTTGACCTGCACACATTAACCTACAGATCAAAACAAAAAACCACAACCAGATCTTCTCTACCAGATTCCTTTTAACTCACCCATTTAGGCAGTGCATTACTAAACCCTTGATAATGTCAGAAGCCAAGTAAAACAAACACCATCTCAGGAAAACAAACTAAAAATACCTACATTTTGAAGTCTGAGTTTGAGGCTTGTTTGGTGAAAATTGTAACATAGTTTTGCTGGTAATGACACTTGTGACTGGAATGAGGTATGTGCAACACACAAATTCCATTGTGCTCTGCCACTGAGAGGTCTGTACATGCTCAGACTGAGGGAGGAATGTTTCACATCTGCATAACTGAGCAGAAAAACTCAAGGAACTCTAGAACTGTTTGAAGCAACTAAGGAAATAGGCCGATACTGACTTCTGCAGGTTGTTTTGTTCTTATAGTTTCAGTTTCTTGGCAAACACAACAAGAAAAATAGAAAGATGCTGCAATAAACTTAGTTGTATTTTCTGGTGTTAGAATTCAAACTTAAAAAGTACTGGTAAAAATAAAGAGCTGATCTCAGCACTGCAAAAATTCAGAGTGGGGGAAAGGAGTGCAGGGAGGGGTGAAATGGAGGTCAGAGGATGGTGTCGGAAAAGCACCCGGGAAAAGCAGAAGTTTCAGACTGTTTATAACCCGCCAGCTGAAAGTGAGGCAGTAACAAAAGCTCTAAGAGCTGTGAAACCTGTGAAACCAAATCTGCAGATAACAAGATAACTCCTAAATCACAATCTAACAACTGGAGAACTTAAAAATACATATTAAAGGCTGTCTTTACAGCAAGTGTTTTACTGTAGATTGACAGTAATGAGGACACTGGTGCTCACCACACTCCCCTTTCACCCTTGTAGGCCTCAGCACAAGAGCCTCTGGCTGCCAGTCTCGTGCTTTTCCCTCATGGAATCTATAGCCAGGATGTAAACCCAACCCAGAGGAAACCAGACTGAAATATCAGCTTGTTGAAAACTCTTCTCAGTGCTCAACCATCCATCAGCAAGTCTGTCTTCCTCCAGCCAAAAGCACAAAACTTCCCATTTTCTCCCTTATCTTTCCATCCTGTAGTATTTCTTTGCTAAGGCAACGTGGCACATGGCAGTAACATGTCCTGGTGTCCCTGACCTCCTCCTGTTTGCTGCTTCTCTCTGTAAACTGTGACACCATTTCTGATCACCCTATGGTTTCTGCTGTCATTAAGGACAGTCTCCACAGCACCACTCCAGTGGCACCAGCAGAGATAAGCTGTATCAGCAATATAACCAAGAATGGATAACAGTAGGGTAGTTTTTATGGCTGGAGAGTTCTATAAACAGCATATGTCATAATTGCATCATAGAGATGGACTTTAATGGGTTCACCTTCACCCCATATAACTGCTCAATTACATCACTAGGAACAGCAAGATAACCATTATTGCACGGTCATAACAGCCCAGTTTATTTTTTGGTGGTTTTTTTTTTTACAGATAGACTGGAATAATTCATTTGCAAAACAGGACTTTGCATTTGATTCATGAAAAGTAGTAAAAGGGCCCAAATCAAAGCACAGTTCATGTTTGCCAGCTTCCTCTATAAGCAGAGACCACTATGGTACTGTGCTTCTGGAAAACTTGCCTTTTACCTCCGATTTCCAAACAGGTGTAACTGTCACTTAAAGAACGTTAATTAAGATAGATCCATTGTGATTTCAGAGTACTTTTTGTCTAAGCTTGATAAATTTATCACAGACAGCCTTAACAATACATAACGAGTTATATCTGCACTTTCTGCAAGTCTATGCAATTAATTTTCTATTTGTGAAAGGAAATGGAAAATGAAATATTGTGCCCTTTCTAATGCAGAGGCAGATGTAATGAATGGCTTTGGCAAATAGTTGTCAAAGTATGTTAACTAACATCTACAAATCTTTTCCTTCCCCAACAATAGTTTCAGGGCCCAGGATAATTCACTTCCCTTTTTTGTCATACTGATATGACACACCGAATCCACTGTATCTACATAAAAGAAACATAATTGAATTCAAGTTGCAAACCAATTGTCTTCATCTTTTAGCCACTGGCTTGAGAGATCCCAAGTGCAGATTAAAATCCATCTGATCTTTTCAGTATTCCCATTGGAGAAGAGAAATCTGGTAGGCAAGCACTTGACCAGAAGACCTGAACAGCAGCTTTGGAAGAGGCTGCTGACACACACTGATCACTCTGTTTCCAAAGGGAGCAATCACTGTATCCTGCACCTCTTGTCCTTCTTTGTGTGGGGATGGAAGTATTCACACTCTTAGCATCTGGACTTCAGAACTGGCTTCAATACCTTTAAATTCTTCTTACCTGTACCATTAGAAAATATCTATAATAGTCTTGCAAGCAGAGCATCCTACCCTGTTTCCAGACCATCAGGCAAATTGCTGCAGCTCTCCATCATTCCATTAATGCAAATAATGAGACCCATAGGGCAGGCCTAAAGAGCTTGTCTTCTGTTGTCCCCCAAACATGGGGAATTATTCACCAAAACCTACAAGAGTTTAATCTTTTAGCTTGACAGCTTAAGGCTTCAAAAGGTTAAGAAGCCCTAAGATGAAGATTACTAGTAATTCCTTGAGTTGGGCCCTTTGGGGCACTCAAACAGTCTTTAATGGCATGTCCATACACCATTCTATCCCTACCATCAGATTTCTCTTTAATTTGTCAAGTAGGGAAGCAGAGCATAGTTTCAAAACTTCAGGTTCTTTCATCCTTTTACATGACCACATCCAGCCAAATTCTCCAAGCAGCTTTGACTCTGGCTTTTTCTACCTTTGGAGACCTTGCAATTTTCCTAATACTCTTAAAAAACAATTGCCTTTAACTTTTGGACATATGTGATATTAGTGTGATGCAAACCAGCCAATGTCAAGTGGTTGGTAAAGCCTGAAACAGTTTAGCAGTAAAGGATAACAACAATGCACAAAAAAAAGCAACACCAAATTGCTTGTGGGTCATCATTGACAGCACTGAAGTACAAGAAGCTCCACAGCATTACACAAAAGAAGAAAGCAACACTGCACCCACAAAAGCAAAATTGAAATGACCCAGCAGTACAACAACAATTCAATCTGCAAGTAGACTGAGGAGAGAGAACACCTGGATGAAAAACTCCTAGCACAGAAGCCATCATTTTACCTGAACTCACCACAGGAGAAGTTTATTCTTATAGATTCTTCAAAGCCTTCTGATTTTGAAATGCTCAGCCTGAGGCATAGAGCAGCCTGGATACAAGCTGTTCCACAGGCACAGAGGCACTACTCAATAGGGAAGGCTCCAGAACTGATCAGGCATGAAATGTATGGGCACTGGTGGCATCCTGCCTGTCTTTCCCACAATCCAGCAAGAGTTTCCTTCCAGCATCAGAGCAATGAAACATTCACATCCATTTCCTCATGCAAGGAAACAAGTAGAGAGTCCCTGGAGTAGTCAGCTACCTACTGGTTCAAGTACTCCCACAGGAAATGCAGATTCCTTATCTACTCAGTTTGAGCAGACACACAGCCTCCATTCCCCCATCCTTCAGTTGACACCTTAACCACCTCAGCCTCCCCTCTGAAGTTCCACTTCCACATTGTGTAAGTAAGGTCAATAGTAAGGACCTGTAGAGATCAAGATTTGGGTTCCTAAAAAGCTTAGGGAACAAATCAACTGTGTTTTTGCAAGTATAAGTGGAATACAAGCATCTTCAAAAACATCAACAGGCATACACATGAGCACACACACAGCTCAAAGGACTGACATCTCTCTGGTATTACCAAAATGTTTCTGAAGCAGTTGATGTTTCCCAGGCAGGTTACACCTGAAAAGTAGAACAGCCTAGACAGTAGAGCATCTGCTTCACCAAGCACCCCTCACATAAAAGAAAAATTATGGGAGCAATAAAATAAATGGTGAAGGTATCACTGCTAAAGCCACAGAAACTGTAAGCTGGATAAGGAGCATGAGGCTACTGAAGAGGTAGGTAATTGTTTTGGGTCCTCCTGGCCACTGTGCTCACCTGATTCCTTCCTAGAGTCAGGTAAAAGCATTTCTGCATAGACACAGGAGTTGTGCAAAGCCTTTGAAAAAGCACTGATGAAGAAATACTACCTGACTGGGCCTCAGTACTCATTGCCAAAGACACAGGCACAAGGTATTGTGGAAGGACAGCAGTTACCTCACAGCACAGTGGGCACCAGCAGATGCCAAGGAGTGCCATGTGGGAACCAGCCTGCCACAAAGGAATATTAATGTCCTCAGCAAAGGCAACCAGCAGGATTTCTGAGACTCAGAATCAAAACTGTTCTGGGGTACAGGCACAGAAGACAGGATGGCAGAAGAGGCAGCAGAGCACAGCTGTATCTTCAGGTGTTTGCTAGAAAGCACAAATCTGGGAAAAAGTTACACACATTGAAGCTGGAAACAGCTACAAAACTACACAGCCCATCCTTGCTTTTGTTGCACGAGCTACAAGCTGAATCTGAAAAGCAGCTCAGAAGGTACCACTGCTAAAAATGCAGCTGGGCTCAGAGGTTATTAGGCCTTGTTGACACCATCCTTTGAGCACTTCAGATGCAGACAAACTACTGCTACAAACAAGAGACAAAACTGCAATACAGACACTGTTAATTCAATGCAGCACAGCCTTCACAAGGAACAGGTGAACAAGGACACCAACTCAGGGTGCTGCCACATGAAAAGGGGTGTTCAGTGAACCAGAATGTGGGCTCCATCCCAGTGAACTACACAGCACTGATGTCAGAAAATGCATCCACCCAAACTGAGTTTCTTAAGTGTTTGTATCCATCTTTCTCTCAGGATGTGAATCGAGCAGGTATGAAGTCATATATAAGACAATCAAATTGTGAGGCACAGATCATTAGAAAGTAGGAATCCTTTTCCTACACTTCCAGGGTAGCAGCCTGAGTGTGGAAAATAACAGCTGCTGTATGCTGGCCAGGCGTGTCAAGTGATATCAATGTCATGATGAGTAAAGATGAGACACATGAGGAAGTGCAAGCAATGAAAAAGTAGCTGTGAACATGGAGAAGGCTCCTAAGAGACCCTGAGGTAAAACAGGAATGAACCTCCTGGCCTTATATTCAAACATCTTCATTATTCTAAGTGACTCTTTTGACTGTTGAGAACTCAACAGGTCTTTCATTACCACAATAACCACCATTAAAATGTATCTGTACATACAGTGTCCCAAACCATGCAGCTTCAGAAAATACGTTTTCAGTTACCAAGAAAAGAGAATTCAGTTCCACCACACATCAAAAGGTCAAACCAAACTGGCAAGTTATGCACAGCAATGACAGGCAAGTCATTCCAGGCTGGGGAACATCTGGGAAGGCACTGAGAGCAGTGAGAGACTAGTGATAGAAAGAACAATGGATGAAAGAGAGGGAAATGAAAATGTGCAACAGCCAAAACCTGTCTAGTCAGAAAAGATAGCAGCCAGAACTAAAACCAGACACCACTTATTAAGAAATAATTTCCATTGCCAAATCATGCACTCCTGAGTAGTGTTTTGAACAGATAAATTCTTATTTATGTAACATGACTGTGTTTGCATCTTTCTCACTGAAGCAGCACAAATGTGCACACACATCACACATATCAGATGCACACATGAATGTGGAAATTAGTGAGAAAACCACCATGAACTCACAGCATCTGGACACTCTTTCAAAATCCCCTGGAGAATAAAGTCAGGACAATGTCAGATTCACAGGGAAATATCTGATTTGCCAATCAAACAAGCAGATGCTTTCCAAGTTGAGCTCATGTTATGGGTTTGTGCATTCAGATGTGCACACACGTGATGTTACAAGCAGGATGGAAACACGATAAGTTCCATAAGCATGTTTACCTTTTATCTCTGATAAATACAAAGGAAGTGATTCAGACTTGCCCAGAAGGCAGGGATTTTACTGACAGGATAGGTGTCTGTGGTCATGTCTAGGAGCCTTCAGACAAGTACTGCTTGTAAAAGGAATATTGAAGTCAGCTTTAAAGTATTGAATTCAGGCATAGGTACCAGACTAGCTGTGGCAGCCTGGAGCTCAGCAGGGGCTGATCTATCCTGCTGCAAAGTAATCATCGAGTAATTAATGGAAACATCAGTCTTTATTTTAGGGGGTGGATGGTAAATCTACCACACAAGTTGTTAACTAAAGTATATGTAAATTTGTTAAATGCTTACACTTTTTGCACCAATGTGAAAGAATGTTTTATTCTATTTGCAGGAACCATTTTCAGGGGAAAGAGTGACTAACAGACCAAGCTTACGTGACAGGTCACAAGAAGCAGGTTTCACACATACACAGACGAGGGGAACTCCACCCTGCACCCTGAGCTTCCAATCCTAGGTCTTGACCTATTAGCAAAAGTCCTCAGAGACCCTCCAAGAATTACTTCCTCTTCTCTGGTAAAATAAAGCTTCTGCTTCACTCAGTTACTCTATCCTTTTCTGGGGACACAATAAGTATAAACAGCCAAAGTCTTTAATGTGCTTCATCTTCTGCACAGGGAAATCCTTGAAATTAATTTTTACAGCAGCATCTCAAGTGAAAACCAGGGGTGCTGTCTCCACCAGCACTGCATTCAGAGCAGCACAGCTATTGGTTTTGCTCAATTATGTTTTAATGTAACATTTGCTTTGTTAAAAAAAGCTCAGCATCTTGGAGCTAATGGCACTGGCCAAACCACCTCAGTCCAAAGATGCCACTGTCTGAGGTGAAAGTACCACTGCATTGTCACATGCTGCTTCCCACCCAGTGCCTGCCAGCTGAGGAGCTAACCCAGTCACCTTCTGATGGCTACATGACTTACTCCAAGTTAGCCCAACTCTTTCTACAAGGCACTGAACCAGGCCATGCAGTCCCATCCAAGGCTGCTCACCAGTGTTCTCACCCGTAGATTTTGCATTGGCTCTTGCTCTTCTCAGAGCTGTGTTCCTGCATGTGCTGGCACAAAACAGATCAGCAGCTGGGCATTCCCAGTGTTGCAAGCAGATTATCACATTCATGCCCAGGTGACTTGAATGAGGTGGGCCACAGCCAGCTACTCCAAGCCTTTCTCAGTGCACTCCTACTCAACTGGCACAATCACTTCTTATTTTTGAAGTTAACTTCTGTGGTGGTGGATGTCAAGACAGAAACAAAATGCATCATTTAAATCATGCCAGTACAACACCAAACAGCCAAAATATCAACTACATGCTGCCTTTTTATTAAGGCATCAGTCATTTCAATTGCCTTACACTGTGGAGTTTTGGCTACCCACTTAAGCTTTTGGACACTATGGATAGGTATTTAATGACACCAGTAGCTCTAACAGGTGAGCCTATCTCTCAGTATTTTCCTTCCTATCATGAGGGCTCCATCTCCTTCTTTCCCAATCCACTCCAAGGCATTCCTTTAATTTCTTTGGGTCTTTACAGAACAAGATGCAATTTCAGTGAATGGTTTTGAAGGAGCAGGAGGAAACAAAGGAAACCACGTGCAAAAACACACCAGCAAATAAACTATGGGTGTTTTAGCATTCAGTCAAAGCCATAAGGGTATAAAGGATTTGGGGAATTAAGACATAGCCTTCACACCAAGGATCTTCAATTGAATGCAGACAAATAATAGTAAGAGTTGACATTAGAGAAAGGAAAGATGGCACTACAGTGAGATCATCAAGGACTAATGCTGCTTTTACACTGGAGCAGAAGCTATCACATGAGAGGGAAACAGTGCAGGTAGGAATATACACTAAGTAGGGTTTTCTTCTGGTACACATATTTCGGACTGGAATTCAACACACGGAGGTTGCAGTGAAGAGACCAATAGACTTAACAGCAACACAAAACCCAGCAGTAGATTTATTGGTAAGGTTGGATGGGTGCCAGGGAAAGTAGGGAAAAATATTCCATTAACTTCCACTTTCACAATTCCAGGGCTATTCATCTTTGAGAAATGTAATAAGTTACACAAATGTATACAGGTGTCTACCTAAAATGACTTGTTTTGGAACTCCCATACCTTAATATTGCAACTATTTGTACAAAGCAATGCTATATGAGTGTTACAGGATCTTCAGACCCACAAGGAGAAGGACAGTAGTCCAAGTGTTTACATGAATTGAACAAAGGGTCAAAAAAAAAAAAAAAAGGCAATTTCATTTCAAATACATCTAGGGCTTTCTCATTAGGCCATGAAACTCACAGGTATTAATCATGAAAATAAATGTTCCTTGCCCCTAGGTGCGACACAGTTCTTACACAAGAGAAATGACCAATACAACTCTTTCTCTGATCAAATTACTGAAGATGAAATGAATTTTAAAACAATATCCCGAGTGGATTATGCATTTAGCTACTTAAGAAGAGACTTTGTAAGGACCACCATTTATTACTTTGAAAAGACAAGCTAGTTGCTGCCAATAATTAAGGCACAGTCTTGTTCACATCTCACCTTAAAGGCTTTGGAGCTGAAGAGCCTATGGATAATAGCCAGCTGCCCTATTGTACCTCACACTTTAAAAAAGTTTTGAACTGGAAGTAAAATCAGTTAAAGTAGATGGTATCATTCATCAGCACTTTATTATGGGGACTTATCACAGGAAAACAACAAATGTTTCATATACTGCTTTTTTTAAAAATTGATATAACAAATCCTATACGTGTGTACTTACCTAGACACTATATGTAATCTCAGCAAAATAATAATAAAAAAAAATCACTGAAAGGCAGATGCTTAATTAGCACTAGACCCACAATTTAATAGGATTTCATTTAGGCTGGGCTTCTCACAAGTATAAAATGGAGCGTGTGATGTATATTTGCAGGATTAGGGCTCGTGGGCTGGCTGCCAGACCTACACTACAGCTGCACTGGGGTTGTGTGCAGACAGTGCCTCGCACACCGCAGCCTGCACCAGCAGCTCCTGCATCCAGACAAGGCTTTTGTGCCACTCAGTTACCTCTGAGGCTGCTTCCTTTACTCCACTTCACCAGCCCAGCACAGTGAAAAAAATCCAACAGCCACAACTCACATTCCAGGAATGTCAGGGGTTTGGTTATGACCATGACATGGGCAGCCAGTTAAAAAAAGAGGGTATCTTTTCTATTTGAACTCTTCAATTCTTAGTCAGTGGAATCTCATTATGTTTAGGACAGGTTTTCAAGCATTCCCTTACTCATTATGTTTAGTACAGGTTTTCAAGCTTTCCCTCATAAAACAAGAGCTAGAAAGTGTAGAACAAAAGCTCTGGTTTTCAGAAAACTCACTGAACTTCAGTATGAAAAAATCCCAGACAAACAAAACCCACTGCACATGGTTGGAAATAAGATCATGAGCAAAAGCACTGCTGTTCTTTAACTCAGAGTTCAGCTCAGTGCCATTTCCAGCCCCTCTCATCATTGCTCCTGGCCCACCTTTCTCCTCACCGTGTTGTACATCCCTGACCTCCTCCCTGCACCTAGAAGTGGCATTTGTCAAATCCCACAGTAAGATATCCTAGGATGAGTTCAGCTGCCGATATGAAAACTTTTCTGCAGGTTGAGGTTCCTCAACCTGCTTACCTTAGCACGAGACAAGCTCCTGAACCAGTGTACAGGAGGAACTTCAACAGCACCAACTAGAGAGGCTTCAACTGAACTAGAATCACAATTACATTAGCTACAGCAGCAAAGCCAAAGCCACCAGTATCCAAGGGTCCAGCAGAGGAATTAACCACCTAGAAGAATTTTTTTCTATTTCTAAGAGGTGTACAAGCTCCTCTTTCAGATGTGCCAGTGTAAATCAACAGCAGAGCCCATGACAGCAGCAATCTGTTCAGATCTACCTCAGAGTAATTGACAATAGCTTTTGGCACAACTGACAAATGCAAGCGGGACAGGGTTTTAAAACCACATCTGAAGTTCTTACTGCAAGTGTTGTTATATGAACTTCTCAGTAATTACAACATCACCTCAGTAATTACAACTTCTGTTTTAATTCAAGCCAGTCTCAATTAAGTGGCAATTCTGTGGTGACGTGATTAATACCCAACAATCAAGTCAATAGTTTCCTACTCTCCACACAGCGAAGCCATGAGCTAAGCAGTGCTGGGTGAACTCTGAGCTTACACAGAAGATTTTCAGGGCACTGAGAACCTGATCCTTTTCTCCCAGAAATATTAAATCTATTCTTTTAAAACCCTGACCCAGGGAAAGCACTGCAGGAGCCATAACCAAGTTCAGTAGGTGGCTCTTCCCTGGACTGAGATGACAACACAACACCACGAAATTCTCAGAGCAAGAGATATCACTGGGGATATTCCAGGTGGTATCAAAGATTCATAAGTAACAGCAACACAAAAATGATGGAAATTCATGGGGCACTTCAGAGTTGGGATAATCCAGGCAAATTCCAGTTTGAGGAATTAAGATTGTACTGATTCCAAATAACCACTAATCAAATGTGTTTCATCCTGGTCTGAAGCGTGGTAGAGTCTCACAACACCATTAACCAGCTGCATGTTTGGGTGTTAGGTGATATAATCAACCTACCCCATTTTTACACTGTTACAATATTAAAAAGCATTTATTAATGAAGAAATTTTCACTTAAAAGGAGTAGCGGTGACAGCACAGAGGGGAATGTTTGTGTGTGGTCTTCTCATCAATGTTTCCTCACTGTTTAAAACAAGGCAAGCCTTAAAATTAAGAGTGAAGAGGACAGAGGAATTACAAAACAGAAGTGTTCCAAATAAAAGGGAAAAAAATGGAAAATGGTGTCAAAAGGAACACATGAAATTAAACAGTGAACTTTTATAGACAATCTATAAGAGAAACTACATGAGGATCTACAGAATAATTAGTTCAAAAGTTAATTCATATGCTTATACAGCACTAAAATATAAAGTAGCTGTTCCTGAGGGTTTTCCATTTTTGTTAACTTTTTAACTAAGGACAGAAATTTTAAAGGCACATTAAAATTATCATCTATCACTAAATTACATATTATACAAATGTAAATGTGATCACACCACACTTAAATTCTTATAACAATAAACTATTCTGTTTTCTTCCCCCTGACATTTACAAAATTCATTTGGAGGAGTAGGATATACCTTACAGAGATTAGTGATAAATCATGTATTTTTAATGAATATCAATAGGAGAAACCCCAGGACATAACCCACCATCTAATTTGATTAAACTGTGCTTAAGGCAACACCACCTCTCTGGCTGGGGAATAGCACTATAATGACTTTGTGAGCATTATTGCAGGCTGTTTTAATGATTTAATGAACTGACTCTATATTTAGTTCAATAGCCTTAAAATGATTAGTGTTTAAGAAAAATTAGCTCACTTTGATCTGATTCTATTTGATAGTAAGTTTAAATAACCTAACCCTTCAAAACACAGTGGAAAAAAATTCCTAGAATCACAGCCAGCTAACTGCTAGAAAACATTATGGCAATCATTAATAACAGTTCATTTATATTTAGCTACAGCATATGGAATGACACACTCATCCCCCAAGATGGGACACAGCAGCATTTATTAAGTTGTATTATATTATTTTTTGGTGGTTTTTCAATGTGAAAAAATAAACCAAGGAAAAACTCTCTCTTTCCTGTATGCTCATTCAGTGCAATTATTTTTTTCCTTCATCAACAGTACCACTTAAGAATTTTAACTTGTCCAGAGTATGGTTCTGTGTCATCTAGAGACTGGAAAACTGTGTTGGGATTCTGGAGGCACAAGCTATGCTTGATGACATTAGTCAGTGCTGGCAAGTTACTTGAAGTGCTAAGCCATGAATGGAGCACAGTCATGCTGCTGAGAAAGGGAAACAAAAATATGCCATAGTGCTAAAAATAACACTTCCAATAGGAAGTTTACAAAATATGGAGCTAAATTGGAGCTGACTTTCTGGGAGGCTGAAGGCAGAAACATCCACTATGCAGGGTTATCTCTGCACTTTAACCTGTGCAGACACTGTCATCCTTTTGTGATCCAAACCATCCCAGGTATGTCACATCAGCACGCTCTCTACAGCAAACTGATGGAAGCAACAGCTCAAACAACCAAAATTATAACCCACTGTGCAAATTCAAAACCATGAGTCCAATTCAACTGAGAATCAAACCTAGAAGTAGAATTTTTCTCAAGAAACAGCCCTACCAAGAGGATCTTTTGCTGGTTGTAACAAACACCAAAGGGGAAATGCCAAGTACAAGCTAAAACTAGAGACAAGTGCAAGATACCCTCAGACCTCATGTTATGTTTTTCCACTTCTCTAATACTATAATCATGAGCTGGTCCTTGGGTTTTTAGTCTTAAGCAGTTCACCTACCCTCTGAAGTGAGCTCCAAATTGTCAGGCAGCAAACACCTTCCTCTCCCCCGTGAAGAAATGCCAATGAATTCGTTGCAACAGAAATCCAGGAGCTGATCCTACTACCCCAATGAACATTTTTCCCATGTCTCTTTACAACTTGCCTGATTGTATCCTTTGCAAAGTACAAGAGTATGATTTGCTCAAAAGCAATTTATTGGTGGCATTCATCTACATAAAAAAATGTTTGGGTACATCCAGAATGCTCACACCACTTTTACTTATGGTTATTCCTTTGTGTCTCAGTGCTCTGGATTTCCAGCCATCCATCAGGAACTGCAGACCAGGTTCTCCCTGAGGTTGGCTTTCCAAATTATTTTATATAACCTGTGTTCCTTCAGTATTTTTTCCCAGACTTCTGATTTTTACTGTGTTGGTCACCCTTTATGTTCAGTGAGTACTTGCCAATGTTTTATGTTTCCTGTAGAAAAACCTGAGACCACCACTTTCATTCCAGACTCACAAAATTGGTAAATATCTTTATCACCAACAGAGTTGATTTATATCATGATTAGTTTTTTTTTTAATCTGCCAATTCTTCCTCAAACCGAGGACAACTTATATTTTCCAAGAAATTCCAGCATTTCTAAATTTTTATTAGAATCTAAACTAGATGCTAATTTTTATTTTATTAGAATAAAATAATAAATAGTGACAGTGACAATCAATAGAAGTTTAGTGTCTACTCACATGTTCCACTTTAATATAATTTACACAAATTATTGTGTAGAAGATCACAGTTCTCATATATTCAAACTGGTATCTTGTTAAGAGTACAATTACTCAAATCCTGCTTTGAGTTCCAACATGAAACATGTCAAATAGTTCAATAAGGCATACATTGTCCAAATGACACACTGATATTACTAAAGCACTGACAAATTTAGTTAATTTTCCCTTTCTGTCAAAAGCTACAATCAGATTGACACAGTCCTGTGGAACACTCCAATTTCCACTAAACTGCATTTTCTAACAGAAAACTGTTCCATAAAAAAAAAAAAAAAAAAGAAAAGAAAAATCAGCCAGCTCTAATGTGCCTGAAGTCTATGCAATTAAAAAAGTTTCTAAATATAGCTTTAATCATGGCCGACCCCAATCTTCTCAGAAGTCCTTGCCCTCCAGGCCATCCCAAAGGGATGGGAACATCCAGTAACAAGCCAAAAGTCTCATGACAGTGTATTGACCCCATTTGATATTTATCTCTAGCCATTTGTGAGAGCTTCCCATGAGCTTAATTAAGCTCATTCATTTCCACAAATTGTGGCATCCTAGAAAATATCAGACTTTCCTTTGATAGATGAGATTCAGATGTGGAAGTCTTATGGGAGGCAAGGTGTCTCTCAGGCTATTTGACAGAGTAGCTCATGAAACAACTTATCTAATCCATCCCCTCCACAAGGTGGAAGTGGAATGCATGTAGGATTGTGCCCTGTCCAAGGCAGACCCCAGGAAAAAGCCACTTGCTATGAACTGGGAAAACTCCCCCCACTGTGGAAAAACTGAACCCTTTAACTACAGAGGCAAAATTGCAAAGCCACAAAACAATTTCTGTCCTTCAAGGCAGTATTTAGAAGGGAAAACTCTTGCATGGAGAAGCAAAGATTTGAGAAGCAAACAGGGTGAGTGTTTCTACACTTTGGGTTTGGCTTTGAGCATCATCCTTGTCTTTCCTACATTGTATTTTTCTATTTGTGCTATATTTGACTGCCCTAAGGGAATTTGTTTTGTGTAACAAAGCCCACTTGAGGGGACACAGTAACAGCCTTCCACTGTGCAAAAGGCTGCTGCAAAAACTCACTATTTATTCTGCACAGATAAGGCAAAATACCAGGTAAAGGTAATCAAACATGAACAGAGGAAAGCAGAAAGACTCACTCTTTATCATAATGGTCTTAAAGTGAAGCCAGACAAGCTTCTGTCTTGAATAACAGGTAAAATTGATCCTGCCTCAGGGTGAAATAATAAGCTAGCAAACCTCTTAGAGTTGCTTCAAGTTGGGATTTTTTTTGTTGTTTGGTGGTGGGTTTTTTAATTTAAGAAAATCCATGATAACTGCAGGCTGGAAAAAATGTAACTTAGTACCCTCTACAAACCATTTCTTAATATCAAACCTAAGCAGAAAAAAAAAAAAGTATTTCCCTAAAGTAGAAGAACATTTTTTAAAAAAAATCTACCTTTCATTTATTTCACACTAAAACATGCAATCACCAGGTATAAGCTTAAACTTTGTTGATTACATACTCCCACAAGTGTTTTCCTTTACAAAGCTGCTTCAATCTAGTATGTGGTCAGCTGGAGACCAGTGCAAATATAAGTATTTTCCTTTCTTGTGTATATTTAAGCACTTTGTTTACTTTGGAGTTTTGGTTCATAATTCCTATGCTATCCTAATTGCTCCATTTACCTTTAACATATGTACTCAGAGTCTACACCAAGGAGTTCAGGCACTTCATGCAAAGGAAGAGCATTTGGTCACCACACTGGTTCCATCATTCCTAATTTTTCCAGCTCATTTAACACCTTTTCTACTCTTTTATGCATACTGAGCACCAGTCTCATCTCAGCTGTGCTTCCACCTTTGCACTACATGTAACCTGAAAAACATTTCCCTCTTGGGGTCCTTCAGATCATATAACACCTCAAAAAAAAGCTTTTTTCCACTCTTCATATCTGGATCATGACCCATCTTCTTACTGTAGCAGAAATACAGATCTGTTTTAACCCATACATGGAAGCTCAGGATTTCCAGTGCTTTTGTTGTTCTGAGGTTACAGTGAAATGTATTTACCAAGTTGTGTCCCTGAAACACGACATCACAACACAGTGACACCAAAAACAAAGATAGCCCTGTGAAATCTCTTTCCCTACAGGAGTTAAAAAGTCATCTGTAGCCAAAACAACCTTTTTTCTTTTCATGTTCTTCTTTCTTGACATAACTTACCTGGAAAAGTGTAATGCATGTAAAGCATCCTGCTTTTATATTTTGCTTTTTTATTATTTGACTTAGACAAACTCTAAGTGGCAAGATAAAACATTTCATGCAGATGAAGGTACTTGAGGAAGCTGCCTAAAAATAGTAATGTTTAATGTATATAGTGACTAAAAATAATCATGGAGTCAGCAGGTATTGAACAGCTACAGAATATCTCAGCCATAAGGATCTGTTTACACAGATACTTCTGTCCCAAGACTAAATAACATTTGAAAAAACACAATCACCACACAAAACACATCTGTTTGGGGAGTTTTGTTTTGGTTTTTTTCCAGTTACTAATATATCAGGACACAACATGGGTGTGACAGATAAAACCACTACTGAAGGGGAGGGTGTGAGAAACAGAGCAAGAGAAGCAATTTTGCTGCTCCATATCTTGGCCCCACACCTACAAAAATAAATGGCTTGTGGACAGCTAACCTCAGGTCAGCAAAGCTTCCACTATTAAGTAGTTCCAGCTGGTAGGGATTTCCCAATTCCCCACTTATAGGAGCCTCTCAAATTACTTGTTCAAATTCATGCAGATCTGGGATTCCAGATATAGATTTTAGAACAGCAACCAAGAAAATATGGTACCATAACATCAAAAAATCCTGACTCGGGCTGTAAGTGAAATTACAACAGCAATACCTCCAGAAAAATACATGCTTCCCATATGAAGCTTTCAGGTATGAGATGCACACAAAGTAAAGTCAAAATCTGAAGTGAGATCCAACCTTATTCTGTCAACACTGACCTATTTTGTTCAGGTCTAACAGCTCAAAAAGCTACAAATTTGGTGAAACCTGAATTGTAAAACCATAACACTCCTCAATTACTTTTCGTTGGCCAGACAGGCAAACCTGTCATTTGACAACACATCATAAGCCAAGATAGTAAACTTTATCACTCAGGGGTCATGAGAAAATGGCCACAGGTACAGCTTGCTAACCTTCCCTAGGTAATTTTTCACAGTTATCATCCAAAAAGTGTAAAAGCATAAGAGACATGTTATCTTTGAGCTCCGTTTATTGTAACATGGGTGAGATTCCCTATAAAACCACTTACTAAGTAACTGTTGTGGGTTCTCCAAGTCAGAGTCAAATCAGTAAAACATCATCTTGACAGTGTGGCAGGAACAAGATGACACCTCTCCTCTCAGAGACCAGCACATTATTTATCATTCTGCTCTGACTTACCTTTGCTTCCCACCCAGCACCCAAAAGCACTTCCCTGCCTGGTTTCTTAATACAATGTTTGAAGACAAAGCTGAGCCAAGAGTTACAGAACTTGATTCATGTTTTCCCAAATGCCAAGAATCCATTGGAGTTTTGCTCTTACCTGTAAGTAGACGCTTGATCACAAAATTTTCACGTATGTTCATCTTCTGAAATCAATTGAGCAGTTTCTGTGGGGGAGTTTGAAGAACAAATCAACTTAATTTCTCAATTCTCTTCATAAAAATGTTGTCTTCAGAAAGTTTTGCACTTCATAAAGTGTTGCTGTTACAGCCTTCTTAGTGCCACAAACTAGCAGAACTTTTAGTTCATTTTCAGGTTCCTGATCACCAGGTTTCTGCTGGGGTTTTGTTTCGTTGGGTTTTTCTTCCCCAGAAATTTGAGGAATGTTAGGAAGAATATAAGTGTTTCACTGTGCAATAATAGTATAATCAAAATAACTTTGCTTGAATTTATCATTGCTAGCAGAACTCCAGGATTTAGAACTTACCCCATACTATTCCACAAATGATTATTCTTGGTTGTTTGTACAGTCCTTTACCCTCATAGCTTGTGGCCACCTTTAATTGATACCTCCCTACAGTCACTGCAAGCTCCTTCCCTCCTCTGCATTTTGGAATCAGATCTGACTTGCAACTGCAGGTCTTTAGTTTGAGAGTATTTTCATTTATTCTCATCAACACATTTTTGGGGTAGCCTGTAAGTAATCCATCACCTGATTTCTACTTCATGGCACACAAAGATTATTTATAGTAGTTTTTTGTTTGGTTGTTTGAGGGGTTTTAATAGCTATGTATCTTACACTCCCTCACACCTGCACAAACAAACTAACAAACAAAACCACAGCATGTTTTCTTCCAAAAGGACACTAATAATAGATTCCTAATAAAAAATCATAGTAATAACATATCATTTATTTTAGGAGACCTACTAACTTGCAGTGGAGTAAAACCATGCTCAAAGCACACACCTAGGCATTATGTGAGCCAAAGCAGAATGGCAATCTGCATTTTTAAATCATGCTGTAGTCAACCCTCAGCAGCTGCACTTGGTGCAAAGTAGCACAAAAAACCAGGATGAAATGGAAGTTACACATGACACAGAGCAATCCTAAAACTGGTCACAGTACATGTAGGGGAAGAATATCGTTGCAGGCACAATCCCAAAAAACATATCTTCAGTCACTTAATCAAGGAGCAGATTGACCATCTTGCCAGCTTTCTATTCACCTTCTAACCTTTTCATTGCACTGTTTTGCAGAGTGGATTAATTTAAATTCTTTGCTCAGGTTTTATTTTTGAGTTGATGATGAGTACAGATAACACTCAGATTTCTTCCTTACACCTACAGCTGCTTTTCTGACAGTGCTTTGTTCTGTACCTCCAGCTCATTTCAACTTAACCTTTTCCAAATACCCAGGTCCCTGCAAGAGGATGTCTACATTAACAGTTTAAAGCGTAAAAAACTCGAGTATTTGGCGCAGTTAACTCCAAATTAACCTCCCACCTTGGCTCTAAGCACAGATATGTGGAGCTCAGAATCAAGTGCTTGGGGCCAATGCTTTTCTTCCATTACCAGGAGAAAGCTGTCAGTGTAAACACTGTCTGCTCCTCTGCAGCTTAGTGATTGCTTACAAACCTGAGCCAGGAGTATCTGGTAGTGCCTTGCACCCACTTCCCTCAAGTATAAATGACTGCAGGTGGTGAAGGGTAGTACTGAAAGATCATTGAAATTTTCTGTTTGTTTTTAAACTGAACTATTTTATGGCCCCTTCTACAGCTACATACTTTTAACCTCCTTGTTGTTTCATGCCTCTTAGCATGAAAACATCTTTATCCCAATCCTAACATTCCACTCCAATCAGATGCTGAGATGTGAAAAACAGAATCTTGGTGAAAAAGTAGCACCTTTTTAAAATACAGTGATTAAATATTCAATAATCTTAGGGCAGAAGTAATTTTTATTTGCACTAGATAGATAAACTGAATGACAAAGAAAATTATTCCTTAGACAAGAGGGAAAAAAAAGATCTCTTCAGATGTGACTTTTTAAATGCAGGTCATATGTTTGCTTTCCCCTAGTTGATACAGAGTATTAAAGGTACAGCATATTAATTACCATGTATATCAAGACTCTACCTAATCATAAGGACCATAACACTAGAGTAAATAAAGCCACTAGAAATACCTAAGAAGAGAGTAAAATTTGATTACAAAAAGAATTACCAGCACCAATTTGAACCTGTTTATTAACAGGTTTAATCCATAAATGCTCAGGCAAATTTAGAAGTAAACATCTTTGAGGATATCTCTTAACACAGAAGCTTAGAACCAAAATAATTTTCAATCTGCACAGTCAGTCCAGGATTTGCTTTTGTTTCCATGAGCAAGGGCTACCCAGGGCATCAGTAACTTCTCTGTTTCCAGAGCTACTTCTAGATTGATTATACATTAGGATTTGCCCTTTCAAGAGATTTTAGAAGAATATACAGTTTGTTCAACTGTAAGTTGGCAACTCTACACATGCCAGAACAAAGTGCAAAATCAGTTGCAGAAAGTCCTAATACAGAGCAGCAGGATTTTGGAAGATTTGTATATTTACAGATACAGAGAATTATCCTCAAAGTTAAATGATGATGGGAGGGGATACGTATTTCTAGACACAGACATGTGTAACTGCAGTGGGCATTTTCATCAATTAACAAAAGCTTTGGGCAAACCCCAGGTGAAATAGATAAAACCTCTGTCCACAAAGTAAGGGATTAAATTAGTCTGCAAATCACTTCTGATATTTAATATTCCATCTGTTATATTTGCTTTGGCTAAAGACTCTCAGCTTGAGCAATTTCTACTCTTCCTAAATGACAGGTCTAACTATACACTTATTTAATGACTTATTTTTCCTTTGTCTGAAAAAGCAAGAATGCCCCCTTTTGACAATTCCATATATTTCCCCTATGAGGCCAGGAGAGGGAGTAGTAGCTTGTATTTTTCCCCAGGAAAATCAACACTCTGGACGCTAAGTATTATATTCAGTTTCCCACAGACAACAATCACATCCTTTGTTCATTATTTTTTATAAAGATCACGAAAAGATTTTTTTGGGGAGTGGGTGAGGCAGAAAAAAATCACTTTGAGAGAAGAACATCTGCCACAAGGAGTTTTCAGATGAGAATGACACACTCTGTGAAAGCTTAATCTCTTACACTTTGATAGTTGGAAAGCCATGCAAGTGTCTGCACAGGTTAATCTGTGCTTGTTTGCCCTGCTGAAGGTACAGCACAAATCCAGATCATCTGAGGTCATGTAACTGAGCAGAGGTTGGCCAAGACATGATATTAGGGTCAATTAAAAATAGACTTGGTTATTCTTCTGCTTTTAGTTATACAAATTCTAATAAAAAATCCAAAACAGATTTCTCTAGATTCCCACCCAAAATCTCAAGGCTGATGCTGACAGAAAGCAAAGATTGTTTGGAAGCACTTTTGCTTCAAGTTTGTTTGCAGAGAAACCTGAAACATGACTTGATATTCTTCCAAGGTTCTGAAAAGCTCACCACCTGATTTTAAACCATTTAAATTCCAGTGTTAGGAAGCCAGTCTGAGCTCTCTAGACAGACAGGCAAATGACGTGGTCTTTCAAAACATGACTCAGAGGAGGAAGAAAAAAAAAAAAAAACCCAAAAAACTAAAAACTTACTTGTGTATTTTCCAGCTCTTCCAGAGGACCGTTATCTCAGCCTGAAAAACAAAAGGGGAAAAGTCCATAAATGAAATCATACAATGTATCAAGTAAGGCATTTCCAAGAGAAACAACACGGTAGAAGGCACCAGATAGATCCCAGTTTAGGGCTTCTCTCGCCCCCATCTCAGGCAGCAGGACTGGAAGCAGCACAGTCCTTGCACCAGAGACTGTCTCCCCTGACCCCAGGGACTGTCTGAGGGACTGACAGGCTTAGAGAGATGTATCAGACACCTGCAGAGAGCAGCGCCAGCCTCAACCTCTCACCGAGTGTCAGCGCTGACCTAAGGGTGCTGCATTATCCATCGTGGTTGATATCAGTATTTTTTTTCTGTAGTTCAAGCAACAGGCACATCCCTGTACCTGTGTGATCCTGGAAAACAGAGATGAGCACACTCTTCTTGATCCTCACCCTATACAGCAACCATTAAGTCAAACTGCAGCCTGTTTCTCTCAGACACAGATGAGCTTAAGGTATTTAATTAACAATACACAACAGTCATGATGATTGCAAGATGCCTTATTCAGCTGAAAAAGCACAAGAATCAAGGCAGCAGCATGGAATGACAATTGAAATTACAGCATGGGGAGAAATCTCAGGTCAAATCTGGGAGAAAATTTTTTACCTGACCCAATAAGAAGTTAGAAAAAAAATGAAGTTAACTTACAGCTGTCAAAGCAAGAATATCAAAAATCCTGCTGTGTACTCCTGAAAAATAGAAGTGTGTCTCCCTCATGAAGAAAGAATCTTTCTGCATCAGTGAAAAATAACTTGACTGATTTCAAATTCCAGGTTTTGCACCATTGGTTAAGTTTCCTCTAACAGCACTGAGTTACTGGTTTAAAGTGCTTATTGGGGTCACTACAGCTTTTTACCACCAAGCTACCATATTTTCCAAGACCCATATGGATATTTGGCCACATATCTCTGATTAAAGCTAAATCATAAATAAAAAAATCATTGTGTGTCTAACAACCCCTGCAGCTCCTTGAGAAATGTTAAGAAACTACATTCATGCTATATTCTCTTTGGTGAAGTAGTGGAGAGAAGAATCATCATTCTCAAGCAATATTGCTTATAAACTAAGTTTGGCATTGGAACAGTGGCATTCACCAATGGCAGGGGCCTCACCCATGTAAAAATTGCAGTTTTCACAGAAGTGCTTGAGGTGGCTGCAATTAAACTGTGCAAGTTTGATTATGTATGCAGATTTTCTCCAGCTCATCCATTTTTCAGTAACAAGATCTACAAAATCAGCAACATGAAAATAGGAAACTGTTTGTAAAGCATGGCATTGAATATACCATTTAGGAACATTCACTCTCAATACCTTGTGCTTTGTTAGTCTGTTTACTTCAGTGTGATATGACTTAGCACATACTAAAATTTTTAAACTCTGTTTTGCTCCCTGGATTCCTTCACAAATATTCTGAAGCATGTTACCTACGGGAGGGAGTGCTCCAAAATAAAGATCCCCTTACAACAAAAGCCAAGAGCACCATCAAGGAAGTCTTTCTCATTGCTCCTGTTGATTTTCCTTCCCATTTGACAACAGCTAAAAGCACACCAACAACTTCTCTACTAGAATTGGAAGAACAGTTTCAGAATGTACCTCTTCTACCTGAATTTGGCTCCATATCATATCCTGTTCAAATCTAAGCAGGATGCTCACTTTCTTAGTGACTTGCAAACTTAACTATAAAGTTACAGATTTAAAGTAGCTTTTCATCTTCCTTGTATTATACAGATTTTTAGTTGTCTCCATAGCAGTAAGAATTGCTTCTACTCCTGTTTAGTGTTACCAAAAGTTTTGTTTTCTTCTTTAAGTGGAAAATAAGTACAGTTGGGTTTGATTCCAATTTTATAAAACAGGGCTGTAGGCAGAGAGAATAATTTTCTGGAAGATTCAGAAAATTATTTTACATTACTTCAGCCTTTTTCTCTCAACTCCAAGGACATTCATCACGACATTCCTCTGACCACCTTTTTCATTATTAAGCAACCTCATAAGGATATTACTCTGATTTAGAGAATGTTTTACTGGAAGCAAGTTCCAAAGAGCCTCTTTCCTACTACATTCAATGTGTTAAGCATTCACTATCAGCTCTGGGATTTAGTGAGAACTCAGCAAAGTCTGTTCTCATTCTCCATCAAAGATTAGAAAATTTAGGTGTTTCTATAGTTACAAAGAACTAGTTTCTGGAAAGTCCTTTATCAAGAATGAACTCTGCCTCACTGAAATGAGATTCTCCTTTCTGTTATTTTAAAAATTCTCAAGATCACCTAGCCAGTATTAAAGGGATTCCACTAGTGGCTATGCAACCAGCTTTTGCTACGCTCTGGTTCTCTCCCAGGAAACTGAAGGCTTTTATCTGTTGCCAGCTAAGAAATATCCACTAGACTGAAAATCCACTGTATACTTTTTGGAAAGCTGCAGGGCTGAAGGTAAAAGTTGAACAGCACTGAGGTTTCTTTTCTAATCTGTTTCAAGTTCTGCACTCTTGGATGCTGTTAATTATAGTACAGTATGAAACTAGCAATATGAAAACCTATTTATTCTCAGTCTTAGTAGTTGAAGGTAATTAATACTTTTATCTTCCTACGTGCTTCATTGATGGGGCACATGAAAGGATAAATGAAATGAATCCACATGTAGTTTAAAGGAAAAAAAAATCAATTTATAAAGTTACAGTCCCAGGAAAGAGGCAGGGCAGTCTATGCATGCCTCTTGCTTAGTGGAAAATACAGATTTCTACATGAGTAAAAAGAACCATCAAGATGCTGAGCTGCAGGGTAACAGTTCCAGATCTGTGTCTGTTACTGCTTTAGGGCCAGCCTTTAGGAGAGACCTTCACCCAGAATTTACATTCCACCTCTTACTATTACATGATAACAAGATTTACACAGCATAGTTATGAATCAAGTACTTGGCAAGCAGCTCCTTCCACAGCCATGACTAACTAGGGGTGGAGAACACGTACCACATAAACGCCTGAATGCCTCACAGCTTTATTTATGCCTGAAAAAATTAATTTTACTTCCTGATTGTTGCCTCAAGAATTTGTGGGCATTGAAGGAAATCCTAAAGCAAAACCAGACAACCCATAGATTCAGTTGCACTCAGGAGAATGCCACATTGAGGGTGATTCTCACACAGCAAGACTGCTGTAGTTTCATTGCTAGAAGCTCTCAGCCCTGAGCTTCAGAGCTCAGTCCTCCCCTCACAGCAGAGTCCACTTCACACACTATGAAACAGAAGCATCATACACCCAATAAAAACTCCTGCAGAAGCCTTAAGTTTCTACTTCAGTATCAAGATGATGATTCCAAAAAGTACAGCTTAACTCACTGCTTTCTAGAAACTTTGCAACTAACTGTATTTATCCAGGCATATGGCATATCCAGCGCTTTTATTCACATGCATTACACAACAGTACACAGAAATATTAAGAACCTGCTGGTCATCCATTGGGGAAGGAACAAGCAGCTCATCAAAAAGGATACCTGCACAGATATACACTACCTGGAAAATTCACAAACACATGAAACCAGTTTTTCCCTCCACTTTTCCAACACTTGTGATGGAACATTTCTTCCCTCTGCCAAGTTTTCAGCAATCAACATGACACACTTTTTGTGGCTATGTTGCTGTGACCAAAGTGACTTTATTTATCAAGAGGTGTCTGATTTTAGCTGTGCAATGAATCCTTAGCTTTACTTTCCTGTAGCACCTCTGCAAACAACCAGAACACTACAAAGATTGAAGTGTGATTCCAAGATCATACTGGTCCCTGTTTTCACATTATGGTAAAATAATCCCAAAGTTTGGCAGATGAGAGCATAATTAAAAGCACCCTTGCAAAAGTTTGCATTATTTCTTAAATATCTGGAATAATTAAATGCTCCTGTGAAAAATAGCAAATAACACCTAGAGACTTCTCCTTAAGGACAGAGCTCAGCCATCCCAGAAAGGAGTTACTGTATCCAGCAAACATCAATTAAATTAGGGATCCCCCGGGGGAAAACAGTGCTTCAAAGATGGGAAACCGCTTTGGCAATAAATTCCAAGAGAACCAATTTTCAATAATCTCAGAAAACAATAATCCTGTGTATCTGAAATCTTTAAATCAGTCTTCCCTGTGAACACCTCCCATTTATTCCACTGTTTCACACAGCAAGCAAGCAAAAAAAAAAACAAACCAAAACCAGAAACTTTCAAAATAAAATGAAATTTCTTACTAGAAAAAGGACCAAATATCCATCATTTATGAGAAACCAGGTAGATGAAAGTACAATAAAGACAGTGGGGGTGGTTTATTTGCACAATTGCCATTTTCTTCTTTTCATACAGCATAAAGAAAACCAAAACCAGGAGTAAATTATATTTATCCCAAGTAGGAACCCTTTGTATTTTTATTTGTCAATGCACCCAAGAATGAACCCTGTATTCAGGAGCTCAACAACATTTCAGCATCCCAGGCACTGTATTCCTGAAGCAGACCTTGGACTGCCTCATTTAAAAGCAGTTGTCATCAACATCACACAGATTAATCCACTGTTTGCTTGCTTGTCTCTTGCTTTCTATTCTCTCACTCAATTTTTACCTGTAGCTAAGACAACATGTGATAAATTTAAAAAAAAATAAAATTTTGAATTTTTAAAGGTTGGTTTGTTTTTAAATGTGTTAGGAATTTGAACCTATCAGGAAACACTTGCATATTTGTATGCAATATTGGTTTTGTCCTATGTTTGTTTGTCAGTCATCACAGCAGAAGTAATTGAATATGCATATCTACTTAAATACACACAGACAGCCAATAAGTCCTAAAGAATATGCACATAAACTACATCATTGCAGTAACTTTGTTCTATACTGTTTCTCTTGCTTTTTCCTAATTTTTCAGCCCATTACCTGTCACTCTTCTTTGCTTTATCTCATCTTCTTTTTCAGTTAGCTTTTGTTTATTTAAAGACTTATAAGAAAGCATCACTTCCATGCTTACCTTGCACATAAATTCCCTGACTAAATCCCAGTTCAAAAAGAAATTATTATCAATTATCTATGGTTTACTTCATCAACTACAACAAAGAAAGCCTGTGAACAATGCACCAGACTGGATACAAGTGCCAAAATCACAAAATCCTCTAAAAGAAGCTGAGCTCTACTTATGCTCTCTTTTCCTGTTTCTGCATAAAGTTGAACCTAACACCATCACATATAAAAAGGTGAGGGGAAAAAAAACCTTCAAGAGAGCTTTACCACAAGGTTAATGGATATGAAAATTTCTCCCCACTCGCACATACAATTGAGGTGTTTCGGTAATTATCAGTATCCATTCCCCTCTTTAAAGTTTCCCTGCAAGCAGCAATCAGAATTATATACGATCTCTGCATGAAACTAATGAATTCATGACAAAGAAGACTCCTCAACATGATAAGAGATGGTGTATCAGGGGTATTAGCATCAGGCTTTAATGCTCAAAAACAGGCTCACAGCCACGTTCACACCATAATGGAGCTGGAACAGTACCAGTGTCACACTCCAGCAGCTGTCCAAGGACTTGGGTTCCCATCAGAGGAGTAAAGAAAAATGCAAAGATTAAACAGTTTTGTTCTCTTCCTAGATCAAGAGAATAAAAATTACACTTGTCTGCTCTCCATGTAAAGATTTTCCTAAAGATATTAATCTGTAGAAACTTCTGTTCAGATCAGAGAAAATACTTTTTCAACAATAACAATTTACACCTCTTCAGTATTCCTTTAAAAGAAATATTACCTGCAAAATGAAGGTAGTGTGCTGAAGAAAAAACTGTAAGAGCCATATCCTGTTAAACCTGGGCAATACTTTCCTGGCAACTATTTCTGACCCAGGAGACTTTCTGAACCTATACCTACCACATAAGATTTTTCTTCTTCTTCAGGTACAGCTAGCAGAGATCACTGTTCTTGTTACAAAGGGGTAATCTTAAATTACAAGTGCAGTTTTCACTCCACTTTCTTCCCCAAAAGGAAGCACACTAAAGGAAAATTGAAAGGGCAAGGAATTTTATGTACTTAATAGCTTTTGAGGGTACCAGAGCTCAAATCAAATCTTTACAAAACCACAATACCCAGGCTCTCTATAGGACATGCAAACACTTCACCACACAAGGTCTCCCCTAAGAGTGAAACCCCAAGAAAATGAAGAAACCTACAATTCCCTATGCCAGCTCCTTATTCCAAATGCTATCATCCTTAGACCTTTTTAAGCAGACCCTTTGCTCATGTTTAAGCATCACAGGTCCCATCCACACTTCCCCATAAGTGGGAATCCCTAACACACCATCCCCACATCTGATTCATGCTAGTAGAATTTAAAAAAAACACTCTTTCATGGGCAAAAGTGAGTGAATAAGAAAGGGAGATGATGGATTTGGGCACGATTGCAACAAACACACAGCTTAGGAAACAGCTGGAAAAGCAAAAAATCCTGAACATCCTCTGCTATCATCTTGCCAGTTCCCAGACATTTAGATATGTACCCCACTATCAGATGGCAGAACAGCAGCGTCCTTTGGATGACTGGCTCAGGTAATCAAAGCAGAAAACAGCCAGAAATAATACTGCCAAGTGATTAGAAGAGAACTGGTTGTAAATTTAAACACCCTTTTGATTCATTAATCTCCAACAGCTAAAGACAAACCTAAAGCGAAATTGCCGTGATTGTAAACCAAGCACTCCTGTCCTGTGGCTATTTTTCGGCCTGCTGAGAGAGAATGAGCTGATCAAAGACAGACACTTCAGTGAGATTAGTGCTGCTTCAGTGAGCTCACAGTTAGTTCCCATCAACTAACCTGTTTTAGGAGCTGGTAACACCGGCATTAATCTCTGCTTCAATTGGAAGCGAAACCAGGGAGCGACCCGTCCATCTCCTGGTGACAATTGCACCTGCCCTGCGAGCCTGTGCAGGTCCAGCGAAGCCTTTTGCTGCTGATGGGCAGGGAAGAGCGCTACGAATTTCACATCAAGGGCACGAGCATTCAAAACTTCCCTGGGAAAGCAAAGCAGAGGTTTCATTTTGCTGACTCATCACCAGGGGCACGTGGAAAACCTAGCAAGTGACTGCAGTGAAGAATCCCCGGGAATGGCCCTTATGAGGAGCCAGCAACCATCAGGAAAAGCCAACCTGCAAGGACAAGCGGCAGTGTGACAGTACAGTCCCAAACGGTGTTTCAGCAGCAGCTAGGAGTGGCTTAAAATATAAAACATTTTATGCATTTACAGTTCTCAGTAGCTTGTAAGGTTACAGAATTACTGCCCTTCAGTAAATTGATGAAATTCGAAAATAAAGAAAAAAAAGCCAAAAACAAATCCACAACAAAGTACTCAAATCCTTCAGCCACCAATTATTTAAATCCATCCAAGATTGTCTTCAGTAGCCACACCTTCTACTGTTCAGTGTTATCTCTCAACATAGATCTTCCATGTGATAGATTAGTGAATCCTAGGAACATTTATTACAAAATGCAGCTTTCTGGAATTGAATTTCGTATTTTAGCTGATATTCATCAGAGCCTAAATGTATATATACAAATTATTGCTGACAAAAATCTCTCTAGTGAAATATAGTGCATTACACAGATAAGATCCTCTGTACAAAGTTTGAATAAACTATTTTTTTTCCGATAAATTTCTGTGATGTGGACAATATTTTAATACCACATAATATTTTCTCTGCAGCAGTCTTCCTCTCAGGCATATCTCACATGTTGAAGCAGAGAGTCAGGTGCAGTAGCTGGTACATAACTTTTCACGCATAAACCCCAAATTCCTTCAGAGATGCCTGAAAAAAATCTGTTTAGGTTCATTCCTTTTTTATCATTAAAATTTTATAACATTTAAATGTGATAATCACAAAGCACTTTATCAAACAAAATAGTAATGGGTATTTTGCTCACTTGGGATAGAGAAAGACAGTTTTTAAAGAGGAAAAAATAAACAAGGTTACCACTTCCCACTTAAAAAGGGAGAGGCATTTACAAGCAAAGTTGGGTGGCACCTGAATAGACCCAAGTGGAAAAGGGGTAAGAAACAACAACACCAAGTTTAGAGGGAATATACAGATAGCTCCTTTTATCTAGGAATAAGTAGATTGCCAAACTTCACGAGTCTATCGAACGCGTGGTCTCGCACAAGCACTTTATAAGCCACATCACACTAACATCATTAACTTCACAGATTAGATTAAAATTATATCTACAGACTCTGACAAATGAAAATGCATAGTCTAGGTGTTTATGAAATATATAATTCAGTAATACCCTCTCAGAGGCTAAAAGTACTCAGATACCAACTCACTTTTACTACAGAAAAGGATATTGACCCCTTAACAACTTAGCAGCAATTAAAAAAACAGGACAAATAAACCCAAACATCCCCCCACTTCACATCACTCTCAAACTAATGCTATCTGGATGACACAGACACCCACCAAGAAAGAACCCCAAATACAATATTTAATTAGCTTTTAGCCTCCTCTATAAGCTAGGTGCTACACAAAAGAATTTTAAAGTAAATGTAACGCTCCCAGCAAAGGAAAGAACTACCTTGAAACAAACTGCCCTCAAACTCTGCACACTCTAAAGCATGATATGGTTTAGTCACTGCTACACATAAACTGTGGAAGTTATGTGGGCAGAATGCAGCAGTTATACATTAGAAACAAATAACTAATAGGAGCTAACTAATACTGGACTAAATAAATGGCAGACAATGGGAGACACTTATTTTCCTGTAAAAAAATAACAAAACCCAAACTACTCACAGAAGAACTAATCCAGTTACCTCACGAAAACTAAAATCCATGAACTCCATAAGAATAAGAACCTTATTTAATTACTTTTCTCAGCACAATCCTTTTTCCAGAACAAGTATTTTATTTGTGAATCCAAGCTCTATCCATCATAAGAGTTCAGCCCACCGTCTCACCCCAACTTTAACACTTCCTGTTTCTCAAACACCTCCTACCTTTTCTCTTTATTAGCTGAGCATTGAAGATGGTTAAGCTTGATTAGTCTTCACTTCTATTTAACATTAGAGTTGCGTGTGAAGAGAAACTTCTGTGCTTGATGAGCTGTTAATTTTTTCCTTAATGTTCCAGGTGATTTAAAGGAAAGTATCACTTCTCCATTAAAAACCTTCCATCACATCTGTGGGCAAATGCAGCTCCTGTTGAGGAAGCATGCAGCAGAAACAGGTTTAAAAAAATTGGGTAATGGGCCTTGTAAACCCAGGAAAAATAAAGGCAGGTGTTTTCCTCACACTAAATAGCTGGTATGAACCCGAGAGAAAAGAAAAACATAAGCAGTATATAAGTTTTCCTGATTGTAGGATCACAGTACTGTTGCAAGGACCTTAAAATATTAGAGAAAACCCTAATGAATTTCTGAGAATAAAAAATGCTTGGCTAGAGGTGTAACAAAAGTTCTCAATAAATTTGATTTTTTTTTTTTTCTTTACCAATATAACTCCTTGCAGAGGCATCGATCACATCAAAGACTGAAATGTTAGCACAAACACTACCATGGTAATATTCTATAGATAAAATAATTTTAAACTCCCTATTAAGTTATTTGAGTAGGGTAGTTAAAACTGTCCTGCCAAAGGTACATTCATTTTGTTAATTTATTATAATTTCAGGACAAAAGTTGTGTTTCTTCAAAGCATCTTGCAAGATAATATGTATTTTACCTCAAAAAAGATCTTACAACTGATAAAAGTATAGAAATAATGTACTAATCTCAGAGAAAAGCTCTGATGTGACAAGACACCGGGGCAGCAGGAAGCAAAAGTTTTTCTGAAGATTTATTCAACTTTACAGAAACATTATGCTTTTGATTTTTTAGCTTTTTGCAGACTTGAATGTGAGTGGGGAATTGTCATTCAAATGCCATATTCTCAGGGTAGTTTGGTTGATTTAATACTCACTTTGTAACACTCTGTTGGCCCAAAATTATTATAATTGTGGCATGAATGGAACTTTTAAGAAAGATGAGTGAAGGCTACTTACAGGAGCACATAGTGACAGAAGGGGGAATGGGTTCCAACCGGAAGAGGGTAGGTTTTGATGAAATATTAGGGAAAAAATCTTCACTGTGAGGGTGGTGAGGCACTGGGACAGGAGAGGCTGTGGCTGCCCCATCCCTGGGAGTGTCCAAGGCCAGGCTGGACAGGGCCTGGAACAACCTGGGATAGTGGAGGCTGTCCCTGCCCATGGCAGGGTAGAACTGGATGATCTTTAAGGCCCCTTCCAAGCCAAACAACTCTGTGTTTCTGTGAATATTTTATACGGTAACAACGCTGTGGTGGGTACCCGAAGCTATTTGCTGACATTAGCAATGTGCGTTAAATCCTCCTGATACCAGCTGTTGTCAAGGGATGCTAGGCCTGCACTTACTGGATGAGAATACACAAGTACAACAGCTATTCCTGGGGATTTTTTCACTCGTCCTCTCTGTAAAGGGACAGTCAGGAGGCTGTCAGGAGCCCAATTCGAGCGCGACTCCTGTTCTTTTTCACCCCTCCTCTCTGGAAAGAGGCGTCAGGAGCGGGAACGTCCAGTGTGAGGGAGGGGCGGGCAGGTGCGATGCGGGACCGCCTCATGCCGGGGACTAGCCCAGCCTCGGCGGGTCTGTCAGCGCCACGGGGAAGGAATACCCTCCTCGGAGAAGGAATATTCTCCACAGGGAAGGAACACCCTCCCCGCAGAGTACTCAGCGACCCCAGCGGCGACCTGAAGGGATGGCGGGGCCGCCCTGAGGGGCCACGCGCAGCCGCCAGGGGGCGGCGGGCGGGCGGCGCGGGGGCCGCCGGGAAGGGGGCGGCGGTGCAGAAGGGCGGGAAGCGCGGGCGGCGGCGCCGGCTGTGCGCGCGCGCCATGAAGGAGACGCGCGGGTGAGGCAGCGGCGTGCGGCGCCTTCCCGCCCTGCCCTGCCCTGCCCTGCCCTGAGGGGACGGCGGTGGAGGGGAGGGGGGGTCCCGCCGGAGCTGCCCCGCGAGGGGCCCCGGCGGGCCGCGGGGGCCGAACCTGCCCTCGCCCGAGGGGAGGAATTCTCGGTTGAAATAAATGGTGGAGTGCGGGTGGCGGGGCTGCCTCGCCCGGGTCTCACCGCGTGTGGCGGCGACGCCGTCGCCAAGCAACGGCAATGGCGGGCGAGGAACGGCGGTAACGGGGCTGCGCCTTGGTCTGGGGCTGCGCGACCTGCGGAGCCCTGCGGAGCCCTGCGGAGCAGTGACTCTGCCTGAGCCTCGGGGACAGGGACAGGGAGATTTGACCTGGCAGCGGCCGCCCGCGGGCTCCGCTCAGCATGAGCTGGTGCGGCAGCGGTGAAGGGTGGAGTTGGGCTCCCTTCGTTGAAGGTCCCAGGTGGTGTGGGGTTCTTCTTCTATCCTTGTTTTTCCCGGTTTGTGCTGTGGGTTTTGGTGGCTCAGGAGCTGGTTTCTGGTCGTCCTACCCGCACGGATGGCTGAAGGCAGCGCCCTGAGCCGCGCAGTGCGAACTTAGCCCTCCACCCTTGGTGTGTGGGGGAGACACGCCTTGCAGCTTTGGGAAGCTGTGAATAAGGGGCAGAACGTGGAATAAATCCGTTTAGGCTGGCTTTTTGTGTAAAAGTGTGATTTACCAGAACAAACACGCATTGGAGGTTTTTGCTGTGGTGCACAGGTTGCAACAAGATTTGGCAAAATGCTGAACTGCGACAGGTTTCTTGTTTAAACTGATGGGTGAATAAATAGTGTGCCATGTGTGTTAGGATCCATAAGATCCCTTAATTATGTGCTTATAAGCTCTTGCTCTTGAAGAGCAAAGAGTTCATATTTTTTATTCCAGGTGGGCAACAAATTCTATGGAATTTCCCTCAGTGAAACTTTCCTCGTGTTGTTTCCCTCACCTCTTAAGTTGTGAGGTCAAACTATCAGTAATATGTGTAAGCAACTGAAAAATATCTGCTGTCGATGAGGGAATTTTATATTAATAATATTTAATTAATAATAAGTATATTTGATGTTAATAATATTGGGTTTATCTAATTGATACTGTGTTTTACGTCAATCTCCAGTTATATTATCTGTAGGCAGAACGAGGCAATGAAAGGCAGGTGGTGCCTTTTTGTACCTTGGAAAGGTCTTAAATGCTGGTGTAGTCTAAATCCTGTTCTTGTTTTGTGCAAACTTTATGAAGCATAAGTTGTACAATGCAAGCAGTGCATAAAACATGGAAGTAGTTGCTGCTGGAGGTGTTTTAATTTAGTTGTAATGCACAGCAATTAAGTACAGGCTTTCCTCCTTGGTTTGTTATGAAAACTATATCATAGGAAGGAAAATATTCATTATGAATATTTTTACTTATGAAGTGGAAATTGTCAATCTCTATAAACAAGGTAAATTAGGTCAAGGCCTAGTTAGGCTTGTAAGTAAACAGCTTTTCTGACTGGGGACATTAGTTGATAGCACTGCAGTCCTAATACCTGCCTCCCCAGCATTTTGGAAAGCACAAACTTCTAAAAACAGGCTTGGAGAGAGGAAAGAGGAGGGAAAAAAACCCTAGGTGACTGCAAGCTCTGTGTGTAGTTGCATAAGGATACATAAAAGAGAGGGAAATATCTTTAAGAGAGGGAGTAATACAACAATTAGAAATAAGGAGCTGTGTAATAACCCGTCTTTTAAAAAATCAAGTGGTGAAGCTGGCCTTTGAGCACTTCCCAGTCTACTACTAGACAGAATGGGGTCAGGTTCCTTAAACAGGTATAAAAATCTCTTGCCTAACCCAGCTGATCTTTGAAGCTGTACATCTGTGAAAAATATCCAGCTTAAATAATGGCACAATTAATCCCTTGAGCCTCAGGGTCTGTTTCTGGACCCTGATGAGCATGATGAGACCTTTTGGTTTTTTTCCCCCTCTTGCTGCTGGTGTTTCTGTAGAGACCCTTGATGCATTAAGCACCATTCTTCCCTCCTGTCCCACTCCTTTCTCCTGGTTTTAGCTGGTAATGCAAAATTAAGTGCCTTTTCTCCATTATCCCCTTTCTAAAGCAAGGGATTTATATAGTAATACACCAAATTTATTGCATCAACTCTGTTTAACAGACCATATGCCTTTACAATCAACTATAATGCACTTCTTGAATAAATATAAACCTAAAAAAAACCCATTTAATTAAGAAAAGTTTAATTTTTGTGTTTGGTGTTAGCCAGGAAAGTGTTTGGAACAACCTTACATTGTCCAAAACTTCTGCTGTCTGTAGGGTTGTCCATGGTGGGTTTCAAACCTTTTCACTTCCCTGTGATTAGTTCTGATGGGCTGGAGCAATGCAAATAAATTGTGTTAAGATGGCAGCATCTTGGATAATTTCTTACATCCATAAATGCTTTTTTTATAAAAGTAGTTGTGGCTTCTTTTGAGTGAGGTCAAGTCATCTAAAAATGATAAGGTTTTTTTTTCTCCTTTCTGTCAACATTGGGTAAAAGGGCAGAAATGGATTTCTAAAGTGTAAGCTAAAGGTGTTTTCTAATGAGATTTTCTTCCTTCATGTACTCATTCCTTTATTTTCTTCCAGTACTTCCAGGCAGCAGAACCAGCCTCAAGGGCACTATGGACTTACCTCTCCAATTAGCTTGGCTCCTCCTAGTGATAAAGACCACATTCATACCCAGAAGCTGATTGAAGCAATGAAGCCATTTGGGGTATTTGAGGATCAGGAAGAACTCTATCACAGGTATAACAAGACTAAAATTTGTTAACCTCTTGGGTTTTTTTGCTTTGGTTTTTGTTTGATTTTTTTTTTTTTTAAAGCAAACTTAGCATGAGTTTTCTTTACAGGACAACTGTTCTTGGTAAACTGAATAACTTTGTCAGAGAATGGATTTCAGAGCTTGCTGAAAGCAAGGTAAGAACTTTTTTGTTTTTGTCAAAACAGTTGAAGTCTTTTGATTCAAAGGCTACGCTGCTGAGATCTGTGCTAATGTTCAACATTTAACTTCTTAAATATCAACTAGAGATGTAGTAACTGCTGCTGAAATAAGTTATAAAAGGTATTTCAAGATCAAGGTTTCAGAGTCTTTGGGGAACTGAATAAACTGAATAAATTCCTGGATTGGCTCAGTCAGTTGTCTCATAATTGTTAACAAAGCCAAAACCAAGCATTGTGCATGAGAAAGATGGTAAAATTGGCACTAATCTTGCCCCAAACAGCCTACAGCACTCAGTCTAGTTTGAAATTGTGATTCTAGACATGCCCTTTGAATGGCTCTTAGGCTGTATTAATTTATGTGCCTCTGCTGCAGGGAAGTCTAATAATAGCTCTTAATTTGTATAAATTAATAAAAGTACTGCTACATCACCTATAATATTTTTTTTTTTTGAGTTGCAAGCTTAACTTATTTCAGAAAAACAGAATGAAAACTGTAGTAAACTGAAATGTGAGGGAGTGAGAAGACATTGCTTATGCAGGCTGTTACAGTTTTTCTAAATAACTTACAAGTCAAACTTGCACAAGAGGATGATGTTCATCTTAAACTTTCTCTTCTACCCACAGAATCTTCCCCCTTCAATAACAGAGCAAGTTGGTGGCAAAATATTTACATTTGGTTCCTACAGGCTTGGAGTACACACCAAAGGTAGTACTTCCAGTGCCTGGTCACAGTTCTGATGTTGCAAAGTGGCTTCCAACAGTAACAGGAGAAATGGAATCTCTTTGCAGGTTCAGACATAGATGCTCTTTGTGTTGCTCCCAGTCACGTGGAAAGATCAGATTTTTTTCAGTCATTCTTTGAAAAACTGAGGAATCAAGAGGAAGTAAAAAACCTAAGAGTGAGTAAACTCTCTGCTTGATAGATTGTGTAAGTTTTACAATAAGAATATTCATGTTAAAAACTCGCATTGTTAGTGAATATCTTACAAGCCAAAATTAAATCAGTTTTGAGTACCCTCTAATATACTGGTTTATGCAGCATGAAACTGTTGCTGTCCAGCTCTTGGCTCCTATTCCCAGTGACTACATCATGTAAGAGTTTTTGTGCCCCCTCTCCCTTCCCTGTGTTTTGGGAATGAGTCAGCTGTATCAAAAAGCAAGGTTGTCCCTGGAAGCTGTGTTTTCACCTTGGCTGTAGTAAGTGCTTACAGCCACTGATACTGATGGTTTGTTGTGCACTGTTTGTTACAGTGCATGAGCAGCCTCTGAATCTCTTGCCTAAATAAGATCTTTTAGTAAAATCTAGTATTGGTACCATAATAGTGCTATCCTGCCTGGGAGTTACTAGCATTTTTTGTGTTTGGAAGGAACTCAGTCTTTGGACTGAGTGGTTCAGTGTAAATTCTGTATTTTATCCATAGTATAAGAAAAAGCTTAAAGTAGCAAAAGGATATCTTATTACAGATATCCTCTCCTTCACAGGCCATTGAGGATGCATATGTACCAGTTATCAAATTTGAGTTTGATGGCATTGAGGTAAGAATTTTAATTTTTGTGGATTTTTTCACCTTTAAGCGAGAATTATTTTTTTTTCTTGCTTTGGAGTAGGATCACTTTTTTCAAGGTTTTATGAGGTTATTGGTACATTGCAGCATATTTAGGGAACTGTAATTAAACAGCCTTGACCACAACCTATCCCAGAAGAAGTAAAATGGGATCTGCTAGGAAAATAAGCCCCTAGCTAGCCTGGCGAGCGTGGGAACATGAGGGACATCTTTTTTTAAACCTGTGCTGCAGACCAGGGGAGTCTGCTTGGGTAGCATTTATCTCCCAAGGATGTGCAGAGTGGGAGTAGAAGCAGTGACCTTGCTAACTCCCCTGGGCTCTGACAAGAGCTCCCTTTCTGCAGGGGGTGTTTCTGTTGTGGTTTCCTGCACAAATCGCCTGATGTTTTGTTGCAGATCAAAAATGAAGTCCCTGTGAGACAAACAGCATAGAAAATGTAAAGTAAAATGACTCATTGGACTCCTGCCTCAGTTTGTCAGCTGCAGGAATCCTTCTATCTGGAATACATTTCATGTAGAGAATAAATACCCACTTGCTATAATAGCTAAGCAAGTTATTGCTTGGCATTACTATTGTGAAGACATTCAGTGATCTCTTTGTGGCCTTTATCTGGTACAGACATTCAAAGAATAATTTGCTTGCCTCAGGTTATACTGAAAACCAGATGCTTAAGGCCTTACAGCATAAAGAAAATGCTTTCTCATTTGTTGAAGTACAGTTGAGGCAATTTGAATTTGTCTTAATTTTATGGTTAATTTAAAATTGACTTTTAATAGGAATTCTAAGTTAAGAGTAATCTTTCCAACTTAAAGAAGAAAAACCCCTTCCTTTCCTTAGCTTAAAAAAATAGAAGTGGTTTTGTAAACAAGTAGGGAACTTAGAGCAATTTTCTTGTTTTCTGGCAAATCAATATTTATCTATGGTCACATAATTCTAAATATAAATGTTAACCACACGAATGGCCAAGTGTCTCTCACTGGTGTCCTGTTTGCAAACAGTGCTGCATTGTCAGTCATGTGTGAAACTTTCTTCTCTTGAAGATTGATCTCGTGTTTGCAAAGCTGTCCTTGCCCACGGTTTCTGATGATCTCGATCTCAGGGACGACTCGTGCCTCAAAAGCCTGGATATAAGATGCATACGGAGCTTAAATGGTGAGCATGTTCTGCACACCTTCATGAAGACATTTACATTGGCATAGAGAGCACATTACACAAGCCACATCTCTGTACAAGGTGCAGAAACTGATCTCCAGTGTACTTGAGTTCTGAGGAGGTGACTGGTGGGTCTAAATTTAGATATTTCAAGGAGTTGTGTGTTTACACAGACTTGTATGTCATGTTTGTTTGATTGGTTTGTGAGCAGTGCTCCAGTTTGCCCCAGAAATTCAGATGACTAAGTAGGGCCCTTGATAAGAATGTATGAATGATAAACAAAGTAGTTCATTAAAAAAAAAAAGTAATTAAAATACCTGAAGTCTGACTTGCTCAGTGTTTAGCACCAAGTGTTTTAATGGTTGCTGGTTGTCAAAAGAAACCTAGCTTCTGGAATCACAGAATATTTAGGGTTGGAAGGGACCTCTGGAGATCATCCAGTCCAACCCCCCAGCTAAGGCACGGTCACCTGGAGCAGCTGTCCCAGGAATGTGTCCAGGTGGGTTTTGAATCTCTCCAGACAGGGACGTTCCTTGACCTCCCATGGCCACCCGTTCCAGAGTTCTGCCACCCTGCAGTGTAAAATTCTTCATGCTGAGGTGGAGCCTCTTGTGTTGTAGTTTATGGCTAAAACATCCAGTGGAGAGGCTTTATTTAAAAGTTGTTAGTTGTAGGCTAAACTGTGAAAAAGCTGTTGAGGGCACTGGTTACCTAAAGCGATGCTGAATGTTACGGGTAATCTATAATTTAATACAAAGCAAGTAATCCAAACCTGTTTTCCCAGACTTGAACCATAAGCTGTGAGGTGATGGTGCTGTGTAGGAACACCTGACTTGTACCTGTTACAGGAGCTCCTGTGCTTCACCTTTTGTCTCGCAGGCAGCAGAGTTACAGACGAAATACTGCGCCTGGTGCCCAATCTGGAGAACTTCCGGCTCACGCTCCGGGCAGTTAAACTGTGGGCAAAACGTGAGTGGCGGGGCTGTTTGTGATCTTTAAACTTCTCAGAGGCACCTCAGGCTCACTATTGGATGTACCTCAGCTTTGGATTGCTATTTAAATGGCAGTTGTTTATTAAAACCCTTTTGGTTTAGGTTCATGGTCTGTCACTGTGGTAAATTCCATGTGTTTTTTTAGTGGAGGTGTGGAGTTCAGAGAAGAGGGGAGTGCTTGCGAGACACTGCTGCATTGCTTATCAGGAACCTGATAAGCAATGATAAATGATAAAAATCCCCAATTAAGTGTAAAAGGAATAAGCAAATCCCATTTGCCCACCTGGCTAGAGCAGGTACTAGAGGAATGGCAGAACCCTTCTCTTAGGGGAATGGAAGTGAAGCAGTAGGTGTAGCAGCACAAACAAGTTTCACAGCAGCAATATTTCGGGACGTGGTGTTGTACTCTTTTTCTCATCACTGTGAGGACCAGCAATTTGGCCTCACTGCACTGCAAAAGTAAATGACATGGAGGCTGAAATGTATTAATTGTTCTATAGATTGTGCAGCTGGTACTACACATTTGAAAGAGCACAGACTAACTGTGTGGTATCCATTCTAGGACGTGGTGTTTACTCCAACATCATGGGATTTCTTGGTGGAGTCTCCTGGGCAATGCTGGTAGCAAGAATATGCCAACTCTACCCCAATGCTTTGGCTTCTACTCTCGTTAACAAGTTCTTCTTGATTTTTTCAAAATGGTAAAAGCTGTTTATTTCAATTTGCATAAAGAAGTAACACTTGTAGTTATTTATATCAGGATGTACATGGACAACATCCCGTGCAGCCCTGAATTGCAGAGCTTAGAATGGACACTTTACTGCTTTTTTCTTCTGTAGGGATTGGCCAAAGCCAGTGCTGCTGAAACGACTTGAAGAGAGCTTTCTTAATTTACCAGTGTGGGACCCTAGGGTAGGTAACCATTGAAATCAGAAGGGTTAAAACTTTGTTCTGACTGAAGCTGGTGCTGAGCAAAGCTGTTGTAACTCGTAGGTGAACCCATCAGACCGGTACCACGTGATGCCCATCATCACCCCGTCCTATCCACAGCAGAACTCCACGTACAACGTGTCAGTGTCAACACGAGCCGTCATGATAGAGGAGTTCCAACGTGGTAAAGTGCATTCTGTGCTTATTAAACAGTGCCATTCCTGCTTTATGGAACCATGTTACCTGAATTAGTTTTGTTCAGTTTCTCTGGGAAGTGTGCTCATTGCAGACAATAAGGGACCAGTTTTCCAATAAACTGTGGGAAAGGATCTGCGTTGTGTCAGGAGAATTCCTGCTTTTTTTTTTTTTTCCTGTCAGCTACTGTTACAATCCTCTAAAGTTTGTCATGGTAATCTTTAAAAAATACTGATAAAATTTTCAACCATATTTGTAGGTCTTGAAGTTACAGATGAGATTCTCAAAGGAAAATCAGACTGGTCAAAGCTCTTTGAACCACTCAACTTCTTTCAGAAGTACAAGTACGTATGAAATCTGATGTTTGAACTTACAGTTATTTCCTTAGTGGTTAGAATAATGGGTTTTAACTTGGGGTCTAAATAGAAAATTGTATTGATGTGTTTCAGTTTAGGACTTTTTAAAGAAACTGGAAGTAGTTATATAAATTTTGCTACATATTAGCATAGGGAAGATAGAAAAAGCTGTCTAATGCCACTCATACAATTTTTCCTACCAAAAAAAACCCCACCTGATATTTAGAGTGTAGAATAAAATCTTGAGCTAGTGTACTAATTTTCCTTCCTTCTTCTAGACATTACATTGTGCTGACTGCCAGTGCCTTTACAGAAGAGCATCACTTAAACTGGTAAGTGCTGCTTTAAATGGGGTCCAGTGCAAAACTGAAACTCAATTCAATGTTGCACCATATTTTTGTTAATTGTGTTAACAAATAGTCTGTAACTATGCAGCTAGGCATGGAATGCACCCCCTTCCCTCCCTGCTTTGAAGACCACTGTTCTACAGCCTTAGACTTATTTTCATAAAGAGTTTTACTATAATATCTAAAGACTAGATTGCACTGGTATGTAGTCAGCCTATTTCAGATGTACTTTTCTTCAATGAAGGGAGATTTGCCAATAATTACTTATTTAACCTGTGTGAATGTGCTGAGTCATTGTGAAATTTGAAATAAGGGGGAAATGGTGAAGAATTAAGGCACACTTGTAATGTTTGTTAATTGACTTTCCAGTGGGTTTCTTTGTTAGGAAATTAGTACTTTGCTTTGGTCAAGTGAGGAAGCAAAAAACCTCTCTGTAACAGACACCCGTTCTGAGGGCACCTTACTTTTATTTCAAAGTTTGGCTTGTGCTTCAAGTCAAGCAATTCTTGTGCCATCTCTAAAAGATAGCATTAAGTTTAAAAATAGTTTGAGTAGGTAATGCCTTTTATCTGAATGTTCTAATATATTCACCTAGAAATCTTACCAGCTGCAGCTTGATATCAGTCACAGTTGTGTACAACAAGGTGTATGGGCAGAGGGCCAAATAATTTATGTGAAATGTTCTTGAACAAAGCCTATTTTATGTCACAATAAAGATGAGGGAATTTCTGGCTGTGGTAAAGCTGATGTTTTTTGAGTGACAGAAATAGAGCCAAATTTTACAGTTTTGTAGCTTGGGAAAGTGGTAAGCAGAAGATCAACTTTTTTCAGTTTATTATCAGAAAAGGTAGTTCACCAATTCTTGAGTGGATTTGGAAATAGATAATATCTCTGTTATTCATCAACATAAGATGCTTTTGAAGAACATAGAGATTTCTGACTGCTTTTAAAGTTAACAGAGTTTTAGATAGAAGGATTAAATGCCAGTGCTTTATTGAAATTAAAGCCCTCATGGTCACGATTCATTTCTTAGGGAAGTTTCTGATGGGATTGTTGACTAGATAATTTGTTCATTAAAATTACTATTTTTACATTTCACTGATCAATCTGCGGGAAGAATTGCATCTTTTCTTGGGTGGAACTGAACAGTTGTGCTTGAGCCTTTTCAAAATCACTGTACTTGATCATTGTGGCAAAAAGGAGTTTTGCTGCACCCCAGAGGTGCTGGGATTGTGCTTTTTTATTTTCATCATAGGTTACAGGTGGAAGTGTTGTATCTGAAGTGTTCAGAGTACATGTAAAACTTACTTATCTCTGTCTTTAGAAGCAAAAGCACAAATGTCATTGGAAACATCTCAAATTACAGTGTGTGTATGTGATAGAAAGATCTGGTGTCCGTTCAGCTGTACGAAATTTGGTCCTTATTGATTAGTTAACACTGTATTACAAAAAGACATCTAACTGATGAGCTGGATACAGTTAAAAATGAATAAAATACCTCTTGTTTTTATTAGGATTGGCCTCGTTGAGTCTAAAATCCGTGTGCTGGTTGGAAACTTGGAAAGGAATGAATTTATAACTATTGCACACGTGCAGCCACAGTCTTTCCCTGGCAATGAAGTTCTCTATAAACAGTGAGTTCTGTTACTTTTCTGAAGTAGTTTGGTCAATGTGTATCTTCGTTCCCCTCAGCTCATTGGTGAGAGAGGTTCAGTGTGTTTCTGGCAGGGTCCTGAGCTCATAATGTTTTTAAAGAAGGGAGCAGTTCAGGGAGAAGTGCTCTGAGAAGTTTAAGTCTGGGCTGGCTCTAAACTGAGAAACTAAAATGTACCAGAATCCAAATGACTGATGTCTGTGTCCAACTCAGGTTTGTCAATCTTGTCTTTTTTTAGGAGTGGATATGTATCAATGTGGTTTCTTGGGCTTGTATTTAAGAAAGCAGAAAGTGCAGTAAAGACTAACGTTGATCTAACACATGGGATACAGTCATTCACAGATACAGGTAAGGCTCTATTTTTGCTGTAGACTTGTGGAGTATAATTATTCCAGAAGAAGTTGCTTCACAAAGTGAATTGTACTTCCTTCTGTTATTAGATATCCCTGTAGATAGCAACATATAAAAGATTAGCTTGAAAAACGTGTTGACACTTTGTCGAAGTAAGGCCACCTTGAAACAAAAGTGTGTAACAGTCATACACTGTGTACCATATATAAAATAAGTCCTCATAAAACTGCATTTCTTGTAGGGGACAGTCAGCTGTGAAGCCCAGGGATGCCCATTTGCTGGGTTTGTCTATATTTGTCTAACAGTAGTCAGCTGCTGAACTTTAGAAGTGGGAAGTGATGTGTCAAGCTCTGAAATGAGTTGTTGATGCCTGTTGATGTTGATTTTTCCAAGACAGTTTGTGTATAATATGATCCCAGAACTGGGAAAGTCGCTGAGTTGTCACATTGTAATTACATGCAGTCTTGTATGTCAATTTTCCTGTTCCTAGTCTGTTACTATTTTTGATAGATGTAGAAATAAATTAATATTGCAAGTGTTGTTAGATAATGCTAGGATAATAAGGAAATCAGGCTATTCTTCTGAGTGACAAGTGTGTTTGGACAAAGAGTTCTAAACAGTGAAATCCTCTAAATGTTTGTTGGAGTTTATCCATAGTACCAGCATGAGTTCTGTCGTGTTTTGTTCAGACAACATGAGTAAAAGCAGTAAAACCTGACCTTCTTCTTAGCTCCTGCTTGGGATATGAGAAAAGCACAGAAAAACACATCAAAACTCTTGTCTGAGTTCCAAGCCAGGTGGGGTGATTTCCTCAGACTTGCCCTGTTATCTGTACGTGCATGTTACATCCAGTGGCACTACATTTCAATGGCAAATGTGAATTATATTAGTGACATTTATGTGCTGCTAAGAGGCCAGAACTAATGGTAAATCCTCTATGCACAAACACTGTAAGTCATTGTTAGTATTGTCATTGTTAGTATGGCTGTGTGCTCTTTCTTTAGTGAAGCACAGCCTATGGTGTGTGCTGGATGTAGGGTGTGATTCCAGAGAGAATTGAACAGAAAAGCTGTTCCTTGAGAGGTGGGAAATCCTTTGCCTCATGTGGGGATGACCAGTAGTTCTGTGCTAGAGAGCTGTTGCCATGTGCCTTGACTTTGAGAGAATAATTTTAGAGGGCGAAGATTAATTTCAAGTTGATGAGCTCAGGAATAGAAAGCTCAGTTTGGAGCTTTATTTCTGTGAATTTTATTTCCCTTTTGTATACAAACTAGTGTATTTCATTTGAAGCAAGTGTCCATATTGGTGTGTGTGCTCATGTTTGTGCTTTTATTTCACTTCTGGTCTCCTGTAGAAAGCCTTTGAGTTGCATATCCTTGCTTTGTTTCCCACTCTGTGTGTCAGTAAGCTCATCTGTATTTCCAGTTATGCTCATGATAGGCCAGTTAGATAAGCTTATCTAAATGTGACTTAACTGTGTTGATAACTGTTGTGCTGCCATAGCATTTGTTTGCAGGCAGCTGAGAAAAACCTGTTCAAATTGTAGTGAGTCTGTTAAATCAGACTCCCTGAAATCCAGTCTGGCTTCCTCGGACACGTAGACTTTATCACTGCATATTTGAGCTGGAGTAGCTGCTGTGTCTGGTCTGTAGTGAGTGTGAAATGGGCATCACAGGTCACATTCATCTTCTTGTGATGGCTGGGAGTGCTTGGGCAGCATTTTGTGTTAACTGAAGCTGGAACTCTTCATGTGGGCTGGGCAGACGTGTTTCTAAAGGAACCATCTCTAACTTTGACAAGCACTAATGCAAACATCCCCACTAAGCTACAGCTGTGTTTGATGTCAGTTTACAGGCAGGCCAGTGCCCTCAACATCCTAAAGGAAGGTATGAAGATTGAGGCAACTTATGTGAAGAGAAAGCAACTCCATTATTTTTTGCCAGCAGGAACCTTACAGAAAAGAAAGAAGGTATAATAAAAATTCAGCGCTTCTGGTAATTTTTAATAAAAGCTTTAATAATTACTTGAAGACTTTATTTTTTAACTGTCGTTTCAGCAAAGGGTGTCAGATATTAGTCAAAATAATAGTGGACTTCAGTGCAAAAGGTCTTCTTTAGGTGAAAGCTGTTCGGATGGTTCCAAAGACAGAGATCCCAGAACACCCTCTAATTCCTCTTCGTTAAATAAGATATCTAAGTTGGACATCTCTACAGCAGAGACAGAAAGGTTAGTGCCATAACCTTGGAACTGTGGAGAAGCTGCTTTTAACTGACTCACTATGTAAATGAGTCTAGGATTTCTTGTTTGGGTCATAAGCATGTGGAGGGCTCTAAGAGCTTCAGGAACAAAGCTGGAATCTCCTTTGGGCACGTGGTAGGAGACTGGGTTAAAGGAAGCCTTGAAAAAACTAAATAATATTCATGAACACAGAGGAATGAAGAACTTGACACCAGGGAAGTTATTTAGTCTTGAATGTAAATCTTCACAGGTTAGTGTGTAACTCAAAGCTGGGGTGTTTTATGTGCAAGTAACTGTTCTTTCTATCAGAAAGTACTGTTGATACCAAGTAGATTAAGTTCTAATGACGTACTGATTTGGGGCTCAGAAGCACCAGAGCTGCTTCTGACTTAGTGAAGTGGTATGAGAGCTCAGGCAGTAAAAGTGTCTGTCACTTCCTGGGAAGTCTGTGTATCCCTCAGCAACTCCCAAAGCACAGGAAGAATACATAATCTTGAGAGTAATTGCCCAATCCTACCAAATGTGTGATACCTGCTCTGTTCAGACTGCTTGGTGCTGTAGGAGTCACACGGAAAACAAACCAACCCAAAAATTTGCGTGCACATCTGGCTAGAACAGAACAATGGTTCAAATCAGCACAGTGTTCTGGGTAGAGTAATTGGGAAAATGTATCAGCAGATAAGGACTCAGTAAAGAAAATGCTTGAGTTTAAAAAGTTTAAAAGTCTGAAATTGTGCAAAATGATGGTCTGGTGCTACATTGGCTGGGAGGTTGTGTTGTTTAACAGAGCTCTGACAATGAGCTAAGGAGGTGAATGTTTGTCTTGCATGCACTTTCTGGAAATGACATATACAGTGTTTTACAAACTAGCATTTTATAACTCTAGTGTTTGACTTTTATAGAAATGTTGAATGTCAGAGTTGTAGTGGTGCCAACAGTGTAGCTGAGCCATCAACGTCTAAGGGACTTTGCATTCCTGTGACTGATCCAAGTATGTATTTGAAGTGGTAGGTGGAATGTAGCTTTTAATTTCGTGGCCAAACTCTAAAAGCCAGGTGTCTCCTACAGAAATGGAGGCTACAGTTGCACTAAGAACATCGGGACCTCCAATTGCTTGCACCATTCCAGGATATAACACGGTTTGTCAACTCAGAACGTGTTTTGTGCACGGACAGCATAAATTAAGTGGGACTCTAATCACGGATCCTAGGAGTGCTTCACCTAAGCAGCATTATTCACCAAGCTCTAAAGTATCTCGTCCACCTACATCGGGAGAATGCCCCCAAAAAGCCATAGATGGAGAAAAGGCAAGGAGGGGGGGCTAGGCCAAGGAGGGTTTCAAGTAGTATTAATTATTGAGGGAGAACAAATGAAATAACTGAAAATACATGCGTTTATACATCCCCCAAAGGATTTGGGAATCTAGATTTAAGCATATCTGGTTCTACTAGAATGAAGATGTGAGCAATCATAATGAATGATGCATAGCTATTAACGTATTTTCAGGATCTAGCACTTAATGACTGCTTTTCATCTGCTGCCAAGGTATCTAAATACTGCTGTACTGACTTACCACTGCAGTGACCAATTGCTGAATGAACTGTCTCATCTGGAAGCAGTTCTCAATTCAGAAAAAAACTTATCTCCAAATGAAGAAGATACGAATTTTGTGGCTTAAGTACTTGAAGATATATGAAATACATTAAATATATGAGCTAATCTGTTTCTGGTAGATACTTTTTGAGTGCCTATTGATAGTTTTGCTGCTTTAGAAGTCAGCAGCCTACTCAATAGGTCATTACTTCTGAAATGATAGTGTGGAGTTGCTTGTTAGATCTTGGTATGTGGAACTCTTAGACTAATATTTCATTTGTTTTATTGTTATGTGTAAATATCCTTAAGTAGCTGTTCCTGGAGCTTGACCTCTGAATGGAGGAACAAGCAAAGAACAGCCAGAAAAAGAATCTTCAGTTTTGACACTTATAAAGATTCATCTTGTAGAAATGTTGTCTAGTACTGAATGTTGCAAGTACAGATTTCAGGGCTTTTTCAGAGGCTTGAAATTCCTGAGGGGTAATGGTGGACTTAGATAAATACTATTTAAGAGTGGCCCCTAATACATTTAATGTGTTGACTGGAAGCTGCACCCAAATAAGAAAATTTTAGCACAGCAATTATTTTGAGTCTGTGTATTTTGTTCCTCCAGCTAAACATGTGGGACTCCAATTTCACAGAAAGCGGATACCCTCAGGATGGGAGGAAGAGAGCTACAAAAAATGTAATCTTTAAGTGATTTTACTCAGTGGACTAACTGAAAAGCTGAACAGTTTAGTGATTAGACTGCCTCACATAAATTCTCTGCATGTTTACTGATGGAAACAAAAATATGCTTTTAAATTTAGCTTATTTCAGTCCTCACTCCCCAGATATTACGCTTTTGTGACTTATCTTTTAAATGTTGCTATTAGGTGATTTGGTAGTGTCAGATTCTTTGGCATGCTTGAAATAATACTGAATTTTCTTTTTAAAACTATCTGATTCACTGTTGTAAATTAGAACTGCTATAAAGACTAAAGCATTTGGCCTCTCAAAGGGAAGATAAAGAGCTTCTTTATTCATGGTGCTTGTTACTGGGGCATAAACTCTTGAGGGCACACCTTCAAATCAAGATGAGATCTTGTTGGTGAAGATTGAAATACCTGAACCAGTGTCTGTGTGGTTTTAGGGCTTTAGGATACCTAAACCCACCCCCCCATGGGGTGGAGGTTGTTAACACATGTATGATTTTAAGGTATCCTCGCTGCCAGAACTTGCTGCCTCTCAGTCAGGAACCTGGCAGTACTGCCTAACAAATCCCTTCTGGCTTTTTTAGGGTGTCCTTGATGGGAAATCCATGCAGATTCCAGTGATCACATCAAGGTCACAGGTATTTATTGTGCTTTTGTATTCATAGGTAAAGCAGAGCTAGTATTTTCATTTTATGTACAAAGATTTATGTCCCGTTAAACTTGGTGGTTTGAGGAGTGGTAGGGTTTTGCCTTTTGTGTTTCCAACAAATTAAATAACTGAGCACTGACCTTCACAAAAGTGAAGCCAAAGTTTCCAAGTTTTGAACTTGGAAAACCATGTTTCTGTGCCCTCAGACACTGAGTTTGTGTCCTGGTTTGGTGCTCTTGGACTGTTATCAGTACTTGTATACTGATTTCTGTGATGAGACTTGGAAGCTTTGAAGTCTGTAGGTGACTTTAACTGCTCTGTGTCATGTAGAATGTTGCGAAATTGAGGGCTATAAGACTGGAAGTGATCCAGACAGTAGAGACTCTGTTTTCCTGATCCTTGGATCTGAGAAAAATCTCCCTTTACTGTGCTGTTGAGCAACTCATAGCTAATTCCCCCCCTCATCAGTAATATACTTGTCTCAGTTCATGCAGGAAAAGAATTGTGCAGAAGGGAAAATGCTCTTCCTCTGGATATGGTGGTGGTTAAACAAGTGCTGTGGTAAAAAGAAAAGGCTTCTCTGAAAATGGGTTTGGGCCATACAGGGTTGGTGCATAAAGAATGTTATATTCAGCTAGGAAAGAAGTTACCTGTTGCTGCTTCTGAACGAAATAATTTAAAATTAATTCAATAATTAATTAAAAAAATTTTTTTTTCCTTTTTTTTCCCCTGTGGCATTTGTTTGTGTGTTACAGAGGCTTTCCAGTAAAGAACTGCCAGATTCTTCATCTCCTGTTCCAACAAATAGCATTCGTATTATTAAAAGATCCATCAAACTTACCCTTAATGGGTAAGTGGTTGATCTTCAGGTGAAGAGAATAATCACTTGTTACCAGTCCTTATTCTGAATGTGTGTTGTAGTTACTAAGAAAGGTAGAAGGTTACTGCAACTGACCAGTTAAAATCAGGGTCTGATTTTTATGCTGTTGTTAGATGCTTGCTTCTTTTTGAGCTACTTTTTGCATGTGCTTGTAACAGTTACCTTTAGGAGTTTTTAAAAAGTCTAAATTGTCACCAGCTGAAGCAGCTACAAAAACCAACCTGTCCTGTGCCTTGGATTCAGAATGTTTGTCACCAGGGTTAATGAGTTGCTGCAGCCATGTTCTGTTTTTTCCAGTGTGTATGAACATGCTTGCCTAATTCATGTGCATGCACTGTTCTTATCCCCAGTTATTTTCCCATATGGCACACACACTCCTGTGCTTCTCTCACAGTGGTGCTCAGCTTCCTTGGCTCGCAGCTTTCCACTGCCTTGCACAGCCATGCACTACGCAGGTATTGCCTCCCATGGAGGCCCATACATGCTTTCAGTATTGAAGGAAATGCAGCAGAGGATGCTGCCAAAGTATGGAGATGATAGACATGTCCCATGCTGTGTTATCTGCTGCTTTTTTTTGGTCTCAAGACTGCTCCAGCGTGAGACTTGAGAGGTTTTTTTGTGTCACTGGGTACTTAAGCCCAGCTCTGAACACACAGCAAAGATGCACTGAAACATTGCAACAGCTGAGGCTGTCCTGACACTACTGCCCACCTGCAAGCTGCATGCAGAAAGTGGTTTCAGATAAACTCTGGAAGCTCTTCTAAATGCTTACATGAAAACCTGTCGTAGTCTCCAGTCTGGTTCTGTAAACTGATAACACTGCTTAGCCAGCTAAGTGCATTAGGGGTTTTGGGGGGTGGGGATAAATTCTGATTATATGAAACAAGTATTATGCTATTTCTCTATTGTAATTTCTTTATCATTTGGTGGTTTCATAAGTGAAATTGTAAGTTGTTTTTCCAGAGTATTTTTGTATGTACTGTAAAAAACTATCTTCAAAGTGAAATCTAAAATCTTCAGTCTCTTTTTCTCTTTTTTTTTTTTTTTTTTTTTTTTTGTGCAGATGGGGTCTGCTTAAAAAAATCTAAACACCTAAACCAACTTTAAAGGGATTGGGAGTAAGGCAGTGCCAGAAAAAAAAGTGTTCTACCAAATGATAATGTCATAGAATCACTTAGGTTGGAAAAATCCTTTAAGTTAGAGTCCAGCAGTAAACCTAACATTGCCAAGTCCACAGCTAAACTGCCTTGCTGGAGTGAATCTGGGACCAGGAACATGGCTTTGCTTTCCTGCTTCTGGTAGACCTGGGGTTTGATTTAATGCTCTCTGCATTGTGCAGCTTGCAAACTGCGTGACTCACCTGAAGCCCCAGTTTGACATGTGGACCCCTGAATTGTTTTAAAATGAGTTGCTTATCTTAAAGGGCAAATCTGAGCTCTGAACATCTTAAGTATCCACCTTAGTGACGAGACTGAAGGACTGTAAAGAAATAAGAGGTGGTATCTATCTTGCCATGTCTTAACTCTTTAGCATTCCCTCTGCTGCTAGTATCCCAAACCTGTGGAGAAAGCATGGCTATATTTATCACAAACTACTTGTTTTTTCCCTTATTCTCTGTTTTCCAGCTTGTTTCAAGTGCAATTTATCCCTTAAAAATTTACCTTAGTGGGTTTGAGGCCTTGTTCTTCCTTCTACCCTCCAAAACTTAGACTGCAAGGCTTTAATTTAGGTTAAAATTAAGAAACAGTACCCCTATTACTTAAGTAACTTTTAACAGAACTACACCTTGGGTTTATAAAATGGTTGCCTCTGTTTTGTGACCTGTTCTAAAACAGTGGTGCTCAAACATTGTCCCTTCTGTGTACCAGTTGCAGTAGGTATACAACTCCAGCACCTGTGTAAATACAAATCCATCATGAATCTGAAAGAACTAAAGCTGAAGTAGGTGATAAGATAAACAGCAAAACGAATATGGGAAGTGTTTTGTAGTGGACTATAGTCCTGTAATATTCCTGTGCTTTTAAATTCTTCCATGTGAGTGTTCCAAGAGTGTTTAAGGGATGATTTTCCCATAGGCTCTGGGTCAGCACATGCACTTATGCAACTCTTCTCAAACTGAAGTAACCTAGCCAATGGATATACCTTTACACAGGTCATTTTATTTTACTCTTGCTTTGTGGTCATCTTCTAACTGCTCTTTATAATTTTTTTTTTTTTTATTTTCTTCCTCACTCTTAGGGTTTTAAGAAGAATGTTCAGGGTTTTGAGAAGAACATTCAGGAAGAATTTAGGTTACTAGTTTCTCAGACTTGATCCATTGATGAATTACACATCTTATCTTAATGTATCTTGACATATAAGATGTCAAGTGTGATGTTAAGTGATGTCAGTGTTCTGGAGTTTCCCTGGATGTTGCAGAAGTTCGATGCTGCCCCAGGACTCTGCAGATTAGAATTCAGCTGTTTGTAAATAAAGTTCAAACTTACTCAACTTCGGTGTTCTCCTCTGTTAAAGTGATTGAAAGGGAAATTACTCCTGCATAAGGACTCAGAGAGGGAAGGTCTTTGATATCAGACTTCCTCCAAACGTTCCTCTTTTCTCTCTGCTTTCTTAGCTGGTTGCTGTGTGTCTGGCTAGAGCACAAGTCCCTCATCTCAATCTCTTCCAAGAGGAGCAGCTCTGTATTGAAATTGTGTCTGATTAGTAACTTTGAGCAAGAACTTCCCTTGCAGGAGTTAACATCTGTGGTTTTACCCATTAGGTACAAGCAAAGAAGCAGTTAGTGTGAAGTCACCTACATTTTGGCTGTAGCAATTGATTTTCCTGTAGAAAGTGAGAGAAAGTAACAGACTACTTATTTTTTGCCTTAATGAGGAAAAAGCAAAGAGGAAAAAAGGTATCTTGAAATTTGTTAAACTTGATAGAGGGAGAGAAGGGGCTTACTATAACCCTGTCTTATGTAATGCTTAGTGACATAAGCTGTTGAGCCCAAAAAGACCAGCAAAAACTCCTGGCTGTATTTTTGTAATTACCTCATCACACTTCTTATAAAGAGTGTGATCCTGTGCGTTATTCCAGTAAATGAAGAGCCGTGGTTGGAGGCTGCTGGTGAAGGGCTCATACCCAGCCCTGTCCCAAAGGCCATCAAGTGGCCTTAGGGCACGAGCAGGACTTTGGTGCTGTGGAAAAACCCTCTCCTGGAGAGCCCAGGCGGGTGCTGCCTCCTCCCTCCCTGCCTGCCTGCCCCGGGGTGGCTGCGGGGGCTGTGTGCCCTTTCCCGGGGCTCGCAGGGGAGCTGTGGCCGTCCCACGCCCGGGGCTGTTTCCTGCCTGCTGTGCTGTGCCAGCGCTGCTGTGGCCACCTCAGAACGTCACTGCTGCCCTGGGCTGCTGCCACCGGCCGGGGGAGACACCCACAGCCCGCTGCTCTTGGACCTCGGCTCTTACTGTGGGAGGATCTCGACAACGCGGTAGCCTGCAGACTGATTTTTCTCTTATTCCAGAAAGTGCAGCCTGTTAAACTCTCAGCTGTTTGACCTTCAAGAAATTGATATGGACTGCTCATCCTTGGGCAGTTCCTCTTTCCTGGGAAGACACTGTCTGAATCCTCCTGCTGTCTTCTCCCAGCCTTGTTTCTTATTCACACTTCATCTTTTTTTCATTTCTTCTGACCTCAGACTCTTGGCTGTTTTCCTTTTCTCTCTGATAATTCCCATTTCCCTCTCGCACCTGAGTCCCTCTTTCTGAGTTTGAACTGGGTAACACGTTACTGGGTGATGATGAGTAAAACTCCCGTGAGTCCTGAAAGCAGAGGAGAAATAACCTACCCTGTTTCAGTTTCAGCCTGGCAATCAGCTGCCCACTGTGGGCACTGTCCATCTCACTCTCTGCATGTGTGCAGTGGAGAGAAAGCTGAGAATTTCAGCTAATAAAAGCAAGTCTGGCAAACATGTGCAAGGTCAGTCTTTTCCAAGGAAGAGCAAAAAATCCCAGTAGTGACACCAACACGGTCTCCTTGCTGAATTTCATGTCCCTGTTTCTGAAATGCAAAGAAGTTTCTTAAAAGCTTAAGAATTCTTTGAATATAGTTAAAGCATACATTCCCCATGATCATTCGTAGAAAAATGACTGAGTCATATTTGTTCTGTTTTTCTTAAAAACTCATCTCAAGGGGCAGGGTATGTGATCATGTGAAGAAAAGGTGTTGGCAAACTGGGAGTAACTGAAACTGTGGCCTTAAAATAGGAAGTGTGGACTAGCCATAACCAACAATGTGTGTTAATGATGATATGATAAGAATAAAAGGCTGTAGCAAGTAGGTACTAAAGCTAGAACATGCTAGAATTTCTTTTATCCCTGCAGTTTTAATTCTGCTCTGTTTTTCCAGTGTGGTCGCTTGGCCAGAACAGAAAGTTATCCCACCTTCTCTGAGTGCATGCACACAAGGAAGAAAAGCTGAGGTTTTGTGAATCACTTGATGTGTAATTATTGGCCAAATACCTTCAGCGCTGCTTTGGAATGATGTTTGCTGTGATTTTTGTTAGATTGTTTTTCCCTTTTCTATTTATTTGATACTGAATTTTCATTTTATTGTGTACAGCCTTAAGCAGAAAGGCATAAACCTGTCATAATGAGCAATCCAACAGAGATTTCTAATAACTAACCTAAAGAAGTACCAACTATTTTACATTTCTGCATTTCTGCTCTCTCAAATGAAACAGGCATTAGAGTGTCAGGAAACTGAAAGCTGGTGCTGGCTCTGAGTTGTATTTCTGAAACTTAAGTCTCTGTTTCTTGCAAGACTTGTGACTGGTCATTACATTCACTTTTGGTTTTGTTTAGATGGTGTAGCATACGTTCATTATTTCCACTCATTTTGAATGTTTTTAGAGGTCTCTAAATAATACTGTGTGTTATTTGCTATGTAGGATAACATGTTGGGAGAGTCTGTAAAGAAACCCAGTATAGGTTTTGTTCAAAGCATTTACCAAATTTGCCAAATCATGAACTGGAAAATCATGGAAACAGTATTTTCTGTAGAATGATTCTTTGTAGTAATTTAGTTAAAACCAAATGAGACAAAAATATGCCCCTGGGAATTGTATTTTGAGGAAAATGACGGTGTTGCAAGCAGTGAAGTACTAGCAATGAGAAGGCCAGGGAATCCCCTGTTTCTGTTCCTCTGTTCACCCACTAAATAAATCCTGCCTTACACCAGATGGTAAATTGTGCAAGTACAGAGATGTTCACTTTGCTGTAATTCAGGGTAAATGTTTGGTACGTGCCTGTAAAATGATCAATCAATTTACTAAATATGATTCCTCTTACAGAAATGAGTAATCAGCAGCATGTTCATTTTCTCTCCCATGTTGTGACTTCAAATGGGGAAAATTCAGTGAAGGTGATAACTCAATTTTCTCTAGACTCTGGTTACTTAAAGTTGGTTTGAGTTCACCTTTCAGTAACAAGTAAGCTGAGATGGATTATCCAGCAGCCCAACCATGGAGCTCAAGCAGAGGTTTGTATGTTCAAACTCAAATCTTGTGTTCAACCTTAAAGGTCACTCCTGATTTCAGTGGCTGTGATGTCAGTGGGGAAACCCTGCTGCACTTTTGTATGTCCTTGTGCAAAGGTCTAAAAACGTCAAACAAAAGCAAAGCCATTACTTAGAAAAGTTTAAGGCTACAGAATAGAAACTAACCACAGGTTCTCTGTGACTTCTAAGCAACACCACATTATTTCATCAGCTCCAGCTTGTATGAGAACTTCAGCCTGTTCTCAGTCACTGTTTCTTTAGCTTACATTGTTTTGGTTTTTGACTATTCTTAAGAAGATGTTTTGTTGACAAACATGGGACAATCTATTTGTTAAATAGTGGACACAGCTAGCACCAGTGTTTAAGATGACCTCTGATCCAAATTGGATCTGATCAAATTGATTAAATTGGACAGAGTGCCCACCAAAAGTTCCTTATTTGTATTAAGTTCTGGAATTAAGTATCATAATTTTTTTTCCCGAGGCTTTCCTTCTGCTTTAACAGACAAACCCAAGTTGTAGAGATTAACCATTTATGAAGGGCCAGATAGAAATTTTGTGGCTAAGACCAGAAACTGAAGCCAAGTTCCCTGATTGTGTGAGACCCTTTTTCTTTAGAGTCAGGTTGTCTATGCCCACAGTGGGGATTCCCAGTGTATAAGTTACTGTATCTGGCTAAGGATTGTTTTAAGGGTTCTGTATTTCTAGAGACTTCTGACACCAGCTATTGATTTTAAATCCACTATTTACATGATAGCCCCCACAATAGCCCACTATTCTTTCTTGTTGCTTTTCTACAGGCTTGCAAATTAAACAACTTTTCCTTTCAGACCATCTTCCTAACAACAGCAATAAAAAAAGCATAGATTTGTTTCCTGCTTATTTTCATTTCTCTGTAAAAATGTCACTAATAATTTTAGTGCAACCCACAGTGCCACAGGACTGCCAGATGCAAGTTAACACCTTATTAAGTGCTCACAGGTAAGTTCTTATGTCCTAATGTTGTGGGGGGTGAGTGAGAGTGCTAAGGAGGAATCCAAATAATGCTTGATAGTTAAACTGTAAAAAAATAGACTGACTCATTTTCTAAGAAGTATCTTCAGAAAAAGAATGGATGCTAAGTGTACATATTTATTTTAAAACATTATTAATGTTACATGTGTGAACTGGTATATTGCTATATCTTTCTGAAAGAATAGCAGAGTTTACAGTAAATTTCTGGAATCCTTCTCCCTTACAATACTTCAGTACTTACATGAATGTTCTGTTTGCAGGGCCATGGACTTTTATCACTCAGAATTCCAGTCAATTCAAGTGGAAGTGTCTGAAAGTGAGGTGTGTGAGTGGGTCCTTGACTCTTAACTCTTCTGTATTGCTGTGAATGTGTTATTGCCTGACCCCAAATTTAATAAACTTATTCCCAGAATCAAACTTGTCCAGTGCAGTGAGAATGCACAATGAGCATGTCTCCAGCACCAAGAATGTGCTATTGCTTCATAAAGCCCCTCAAAGCTGCAAAAACACTCAGTTGAGAGAAGCTGATGTACCCCTTCCCTGTTCCAGCTTTAGGAGGGTGAATTTTCTGAAATTCCCAAATAATGCTGTTGAGCAGTCTCTGCTTGAGCCAAGATGGAGATTCTCTTGTAAAAGGAACCACAGAGAATTGTGGCTGCCCTCCATCTTACTGAGACCAGGCCAGGAGTTTATGAAGATACCAAACATCTGTTCCTAGAGCAGTGCTGTGCATATGCCATTGGGAAGCTCTGGGTTGGAAGACAGCCAGTAACTTTTGCAAAAGTTGAAAGAATGGTGGGTTAGAGGCTTGTGAAGGGGAGGATATTGCAAAAGAGAAGTGGACAGGGTTGCTAGAGCATAGAATGGCTGTTAAGGAGAGGGGAAAAAAGCCCTTTAGTAACACGTAACTAAGCAGTAGCTACTTTGCTATGTATTGTTTCTATGAACCATAATCAATTGGGGTTTTGTCATTCTAGGAGGTTTTTGCTGCCACCTTCATCCTCAGCATGCTTGAGTCCTTTCCTGGCTGAAGAGTTCTGCTTCATCAGCTGCAGAGAATGGACTAGCCTGTCTGTAGGTAGGGAGCCAAACATTGGTAAAGGGAGCAAAAGGAACACCATGTTTATTTATCCCTGGTTTTTGTTATTTCAAATTAATTACAGGGATGTTTTTGAGGCATGGTTGTTGACCACACAAATATAGGCTGTTCATAATGCATATAGTCTGGGAGAAACTGTAATTGCTATGCTAAATGTAATTTATTCTGTGGTTCCATTCAGCTATACATTTAATTTTATTTTTCCATTCTTCTTCTAGGGGCACTGGTAAACATTCTTCTAAGCAGGGATGGTAATGATGAGACAGTAATTGAGTAAATTATCCAAGTGGCGGCCTTTCTTTTTTTTCACTTCCTACATTTCTGGTGTCCTCTGGCATCAGAACAGAAGTATATGCTAGTCTTAGGCTATGTAAATTAAAAGTTCTGTCTACATCACAATTAAAAACATGTCAGGTCACATGGTTTCCACTTGACCAGTTACAGCAGTGCTGTTTTGCAAATATGGTTTTAACCGTGTTGCAAGTGTGAAGCCCTGAACTGACCAAGTCTGTAGTAACTGGGTCACCTGCCAGAGTTTTTTGTGATGTAGGTCATGGGAATATTTGCAGAAGCAAAAGTGCTGTAATTGCATAGCTGTACCAGTATTTATGTTGACATTGAAACTTAAAGATGCATATTCAGGAGGCAGAAACAATACCATGTGTAATTAAGATACGTAAAAGGAATATAAATTCTAGTTTTAAAAAAATCCAGCGGTGAAACAACGTGAATTTTTTAATAAAGTCATTATTTCAGATCTGTTTCCTAATGGGGGTTTTGCACCCCAAGAGCACAGACACTGCCCACTGTTGGGCAAAGAGAATTAGGAGCAGTAGCATAAGAGAATTCAGGAACCCAAAAATGAATCCAGTACATCACATGTAAGGGTTGGGTTGCTGTGCAACTGAGGAGCTGTAGTCTTAGACCATCCTGCTGTGCTGTGGAGGCAGGATGAAAAATCCCCCCCAGATTGTCCCAAAGCCCTGGCAGTTCCAACATAAACAGGTGAAAATGGTGAAAAGGGATAGCAGCATCAATATCCAAGACAGCATCTGTCATGGAATGGAATGTTATCTTGGAAAGGAACCTCAAGATCATCTGGTTCAACCTTTCTTGGCAAAAGCACAGTCTAGACAGGATGGCCCGGTGCCCTTTCCAGCTGAATCTCAGAAGTGTCTAACACTGGGGAAAAGAAAGCTGGAATTAATGAAGGAGTTAAGGACAGGTGGAATTAAAGCTTTCCTTGCAGCAGCAGCAGCTTTCTCCTGGGAGCTATAGTCTCACTTGGTGGGTCGGGTAAGTTTGAAAGACTTGGGGCAGTAAAAGTCTCTGGATGTGAATCAGGTCTCACTGCCAATCTCACCATTGCAACAGCCTCTCTGCAGGCTGTTTATAGGGGGTGTGGAGCATAATGAATATTAATTAAGTGTGGTAGCCAGTTTTACTTTAGGCAAGTGTCTCTTGTATTACCATGTCTGCATCTCCTGGAATCAGCCAGCTACAGAATTCACTTCTCTATAGCATCTTTGGGAACAGATTTGGTGTCTCTCTTACGGAATTCTGAGTCTCTAGTATCTCTAAAACTTTGAAGTGGAATTAAACCTGGATTAGTTAACTCTCAGGATTTTGCAGGGTAAGAGAAGGTGGTAAGAAAAATTGAAATGGCTATATTATTTTTTAAAAGTAACAAACTTCTTTAGACCTATAGATTTGGCTTTTTATCTTTTTTTTTTTTTTTAAAGCAAATGATTATGTATATGGACAGAAATGCTTTTGAAATTGAGTGGGAACGTTGGCCTCAGTTTAATTTCAGTTACGCCAATGGTTATTTATGCAGGTTTCCTTTTAATGGAAGCTCCTGGAAAAGGCACAGTCAGCTCTCTTTGGCTACTTTTCTTGGAGATGAGAGCTCAAGATAGTACACAGAGACTACAGATGTCCACTGCACATGGACATCTTGACCCTCTTGTTCTGGGAGAAGCAGAAAAGCAGGAGTATGGAAGCAGTGGGGAAGCAGGATTTGTGTGCCCTGTGAGGAAACTGTGGTGGTCACCATGAGGGACATTTTATTGAGACACCACCAAAGCCAAAGGTGTTGCTCACTATAATTTGGAAATGGTATCAAGGGCCTTAAGGGACCAGCTGCTGAGACAACCAGGAGTAAAGCCAGTGGGACTTTAATCCAAATGCCCTCCATTCCTTATTTTCTGCTCTTTTGATCCTGGAGCCTGTAATACTTATCTTAGAATCCATGGGGCTGGCACAGTGGAAAGCTTTAGGTAGCAGGTGCCTGTCTCAGCCTTTGAGGAACAGAGAACTGAACAGGTTGACTTTCAGCACTGCTGACTTGCCACCCCTGGGTCTCATTGGAAAACAACCAGAAGTGGAGCTGGGACATCAGTGACTTTAATAATTTGTCTTTTTTACATCTGCCTGTTAAGGAACCTTTCCATAAAGCATTTGCCTGTTCTTTATATTCAGCTTTATATATGACATTGCCTTTGTTCTAATTAATCCTTTTGGCCACTGGCTGCTGTCAGCTCTTTCTTGGGTTAGGCCTTCTCCCTCCTCTGGTTCCTGCATGTACTTGCCAGAAAGCAGCTTGTGGTGTCTGTTGTGTTTCCATTCAACAGGCTGTGTCTAGAGCTGTTATTTCCACTGCACAGAGCAAAAAATCAGTTCAGTTCCTTTTTTTTTGGATGTGTATTGCACAAGAGATCTCTTGAAGAAGTAGTCTTCTTCTTGGTTTATTGTTCTTGTAATTAGAAAAAAAATCAGATTGATATGTGTATTCTTTACTTGCATACAGTGAGTAAGGTGCATGGAGTATTTTTTTCAGGCATCTGAAAATGCTCTGAGTCTCACAGTGCCTGACACATGGTAACTAAGGCACAATATTTCAGATAGAAAACCCAGAGGTTGTTGTTTGGATTTCATCTGTTTTCAACAATATTAAGGCTCGCAAGTGGAAATCCTGTGCAGGTGAATGAGTATTTATCAAACTCATTGTTTTATGAAAGGTTAACCACAACATTGATTACAAAAACGATGTCAAACTTTCCCCAAATGTCCTAAAAGCAAAATTGACAGGTCATGTAGTAACTGCCAAATGAACAAGACAATGAAATGGCAAAACTCATCACTGTTCTGGATGAGAAATCAAGGGCTTTCAACCCTGTCATTCAGAAAGCTCAGACTAATAATGATAGCCTTACAAAGATGTAGGCCTCGTTAATAAATCTACATTATTTTAGTGCAGCATGGCAGTAAATTGGCTGCCCAGGCACAGGGTGCAGACAGCAGCAGGGTGAGCAGCATGGCTGTGGCTTACTCCGAGTTGATTGTGGCCACCGACTGCTGGTAAGGCTTTGCACGGTGAGGTGGCACCTGTGACACACAGCCCCGGGCAGTCTGTAAGAAAGGGCTAATGCAGGGCCAGATAAGATGTGTAGTGGCCAATTTACAAACTGCAGGCTTGCTTTGCATGTGTAGGAGGACTTGATGTGTAAAGGTGTTAAGTGTTAACTTTTGGCCTGAAGAGTGGTGTCACTTTCTGTCATTCCTGGGTGTGATCCTATAACTGTACGGAACAGAACTGCAGGAGTCATTGCATTAGAGGTTGAAAATTAAGGTGTGAGACTTCAAATTAAGAGGAGATATATCTGGTGGGGCTGTACTGAAACAAGGTACCTTTTTCACCTCTTTAAGGTGTCACTTGTCGCTCTCTGCAGCTCCCTGAAAGAAGGTTGTGGCCTGGTGGGGCTCTTCTCCCAGGCAAGCAGCGATAGGACAGAAGTCTTAAGCAGCACCAGTGTTTGTGTTGGGCATTATGAAGAATTTCTTCACAGAAAGGGTGACTGAGTTTTGCTTCCCAGGAGGTGGTGGATTCTCCAACCCTGGAGGTATTCAAGGAAAGACTGGATGGTGGCACTCACTGCCGTGGTCTGCTTGACAATGTAATGTTCAGTCAAAGGTTGGATTCTGATATCAAAGGTCTTTTCCAACCTAATCGATTCTGATTATTGGCTGTAGATACAGGTTTTTGAGATTCTTGAAGCTCAAGGGGATGTTAAGTTGCTTAAACTCCTTGTGAGCCCTGAGGAAAAAGGGAAGTCCTGTAATAAAAAACGGGATGAGCAATTGTTATCCTGTGGATAGTGGATCCAGTGCGTGATGACTGGCTGGTGTGTGCTGGAGTCCGAGGGAGAAGCAGAATTACTTTAGGCATACATTGCCTGTATATTTTTATGCAGTTTTCATTATAATCTAAGGTACTTTAACAGCTTGCTGTTGCCAAAGGGACAATTCCTATCCTTCCTTCTGCCTCCTTACATTTTGTGGCTTCCCTTTGAAAGCAGCCACAGTGATCTGGCTAATAGAGGTAATCCATTTTGAAAAATTCTGGGTTGAAAAAAGGTTGTTTTCTGCTGACTTAGCTCCTTCTGCTCAGATTGAGCTCATCTCTTCCCTAAGTTCTCTCCCTGCAGCTCTACTGCCTCAGATGAATCCTGGCTGTGTGACCACTTCAGAGGTCACTAATCAGCTTCACTGTAATGAGAGGCTTTTATGCAGCACAGTGGAAAATGGAAACACCGCTCCATCTTTTCCTTTGCCTGCCAACAAACATTTGAAGTTTCTTCTCTGTTAAGTAACACAACACCCAAACTGTGGGATGTGTTTATAGCACTGGGATGAGTAGAAGGGAATAGGAAACACTTGAGAGGGCTGGGGAAGAAAGTGCCTGAGGAGCTCTGCTCTGAATACTGACTCTGGAAAGGAAGGAGTGTGAATTAGAAATTTCAGGGAGGTTTATCAATTTCTCAGGCTAAAAATACAGTGTTATGCTACAGTTCCATGACGTTAGCACTCTGTCAGGAAGCAGGCACCTCTGCCCAAATTTGTCTTCCAGAAACTTGTTCTGGCCTTGGTGCCACCACATTCCTTCCTGCTGGCAGAGTCATTTCTGTGATTGTACATGGAACTGGCTCCAGGAGAAAAACTGAGCCAGCCAGCAGAAAAAAACACCCAAACAATAATCTTGTTCCCTCCAGGTTACTTTTATGCATGTTCCTGTATCTCCAAAGGAGTGCTTGGAACAGTGTAGGAACACTCAGGAGTCACCTGGATGGAAGGAGACAGAGAGGGGATGCTGTCTTTATCCGACACTACTCCAGTGTTCATTTAACTATCGTTGTTTTGTGTTTGGCACTTTCATGTAACAGAGTGGCTCATTCCCTGAAGAAGTTGCATCATGAGTGAGTAAGGCAGAAGTGTGGGAGCAAGGAAATATCTTCTCTGATTTTTATTGGGGAAATCGAGGCTTAGAGAATTAAACAACTTGCCTAAGAGTAGAAAGGCTGACTTGCCAAGAGCCAGATTCCAGTCTTCTGAATCACAGCCTTGTGCCTTATCCACAAGACCAACCTTTCTCTATTAGCATTTCTTTTCTCTCCACCCTGTTTTGAGGGAGGCACAGGTAGCATTGTTCTATGTCAAACAAACTTAGAGTGTGGTACAGGAACGCTTCCAGCAGAATGACTTGAACAGCCTTTGAGTTTAACATTAATCTGGAAGCCATGAGTTTTTTGAGAATGGCTTCTTCATTGGAACCTTCCTCAGGACCAATAACCACAAAAGCTCTAACCACCAAAAGGTCTGACAGTGATTAAGTAAGACACCTCTGAGATTAAAACATATACTTCAAACAGCAAAAGGTTTCTTGAGGCATAGAGGGTTGGAAATTTCTAACCTGGCAGTAGGTGAGGCTTCAGATAGAGTGGACAAGAAAATACAACTTAACTTTATTTTTTAAGGAGACAAGAGAGTGATTTTATTAATACTATTCTTATTCCTAGTATGATGTACCTTATTAGGGAGCCACATGCTGCAAGTGCCTTAGTGTCTGCTTAACCAGGCCAGTGACAAGGGCCTTATCTTTGATCGAAGTCAGATAGCTGGGAACAGGAAATAAAGACTTAACAGTTTGCCTGTGCTGCTCTCCTGTCACAGCCAGCTTCATTGGGCAATGCCTGAGCTGAGCACCGCTCTAGGCTTGACAAATGCCATGTCAAACACTCAGTCCTTGGCTGCAGGAGGTTTTAGTGCTGGCTTTTTATCCCTCCTCTTTACCCTCCCTTGCCCCATGGCGTTCCCTGCCAGAGCAGGGAGCTTTATTCCTCATAGCAATGTAGGTGTTAACTGTGCTAGCACAGCAGCCAGTGAAAAGCAGCAGGGTAGGACTCGTCCTTGGACTTGATAAGTGGAGAGAAATGGAATCTTTAAAGCACTTGCTTTAACTGGAAGACAGGAAGTGAAGCACTGGATCAGACTGGCCTAAGAATTCTGGTATCTCGCCTCTGGCTATAGCCAAAGTCAGCTGACAAAAATAATAGTGAAGCACCTGGCTTTTGTTATGCAATGCTGCAGGAGGGGAATTCCGTCCTGTTTTTGCCGAGATCTGCATATACCCAAAGCTATGACATGTTCTTACATTTCATGGCAGTTGCTGATGAGGTTTTTGTGATTGCCAAAGCTATACTGCAATCCTCTAGTTCACCTCACTCTCCTGGGATAATCCCTGTGCCGGGGATTCCGATTGCAGCGGAGCAGAATTGCATACGGGGTAGTCAGGGACAGAGGAATATCCTCATGGTTGCATGGCTTTCTGTAAAACCTCTTTAATTTACTTAGGTTTTTGTCTTTTTCTTGGGAAGGCTTTTTGGTTTCCATAGAGTTTAGGAACATGAATGTTTTATAAAACAGCTATGCTGGTCTTAAACTAAAAGCTTCTGTTGTGCTTTTCCCTGACCATTGGCTTATGGCTACTGCTAAAGAAAACCCATCAAGAAAACATCCTGTTTTTCATGCTGTTCTTCCTCCAGTCACTTTGTCCAGGATCTTCCTGAGCCAGATCTAGTCTGTGTGTTCTGATGATGGGAGCTCATCAGTTTTACACAATGAAACTCTTCACATGGCTGGTTGTCCTCTTATCACAAGTTGTTTTATTTGAAGGAAGAGAGATTAAGTTTTTGGGATGCTATGAGAATTGCAATCCATTCATATTTTTTCTTAAAAACAATATGAAGGAGCATTTTGTACCAAAGATGCTGGTGTGTATGTGAGATACCACCTCAATTTCAAACGTGCAATCTTAAGGATTATCTCAGAGTAGCCTGTTCCTGCAAGCCCTAAGAATTAGTTCAAAAGAGCTGGGGAAAAGTAGGGAATGTTTATTATGTTTTAGTCATAACACAGTATTTGTATTGCCTGGAATACTGCCCTTAATTTCACATCGGTTTAGATTGTGTACCCCACAATAAAGGTTCCCTTCTGAAGAAATCAGAAGATACTTCTGTTTTGAACCACAGCCTCCCTGGTCCCTTGGTCAGTGTTTACTCCAGTAGTGTCATGGGCTGGAGAAATAGGTGGGAGCTCGGGATATAAATTGTATTTAGGGAAGCAACAAAACTAATTCTTCCTGAGATGCTACAGTTTTTACTATCAGAGTTTTGGAAAACCAGCCTGAGGAGAAGTAAGGGAAAGTATTTAGTCACTTCATACATCTGTGCTCACAACTTGCTTTACATCCAAACTCAAAACTCCCAGCTTCAGCTATCCCATGGGAATTGCACCCCTTTCCTTTTAAAGATCCTGTCCAGGTCACCTCCATGATCTGCAGGGATGCCCTCAAATTGGGAGCATTTCTCTGGCTGTTCAGCCCTGTGAATAAAGACTTGTACAAAACTTGCCCCACAAGGTGATCAATTAAAAAACTAAAGTATCTTCTAATATGAGTTGCTGACAAGTTGATTGTTTGGATGGGGCACTTAGCAGAGAGAATTCAGGTTGTGCATTTTCCAGTTTGCTGCTTTTGTTTTAGAGCAGCACAATTTTATTTGTGGTCTCTTTGTCAGTTCATGCTTCGGGGTCACGTGTGCTCATGTAGGTAAAGTTTAGGTTTGATTTAAAATATTAGATCCACTTCACTGCTTTATTATATATTATCAATCATAGGGAATCCAAGAAATCCCTGAAGACGTACAAGTCCAGTCTGAATTTCTTATACTTTCAGGCCACTGCTGGTTTTTATGTTTTGTGTTGTTTTGTTTTGGCTTTTTTTTTTTTTTGTGGGAAAGAAAATAAGAAATTATGTTCTTCTGGCAAGAAACTAACCCACACTCATGGAATTATTTTATTATAACATCTGAATAATGTATTTTTTCTTCTCTTTAATCATCCAAGGCTAATGTCACAGACATTTTGATTATCCTGTGTTCTCCCTAGGATTCTTCTACTCCAATTTCAGTTACAAGTTTGACAGGGGTACACCAATCCTACCATGTGACAAACCCTGAATCTTTAATGAGGGAAGTTTTGCTTGTGGTGTAGAGAAAGATAGATAGATAATTTTTGTTTGTAGGAAATATGAGGATAGTTGAGCAAAACTAAGGTTATAAAGAAAAGTCCTGTTGAGATGGACTACAGAGCAGGAAGAATAATAAGCATTTGGCAGCCTCTTCTGCTTAGTTACATGGCTTAGTGTATGAATTTGCAGATAACAGAACAGCATTTTCAGCTGTGCTTCATTTCTGTACATTCCAATAACCTTAGCTGTAGAAATAGGATAGCAGGGAAAAAAAGCAAAAACCTATTTGTTTTGTACCTCACTTGAGTGTTCTTTCAGGCTTTTCTTATTTTATTAATCTTTCTTTTTCAGGGATGCTAATTGATTAAGCTGCATTTTTACATGGGACAGTTTATTCCACTCCAGATTAAAGATTTAAGAAAAAAAATTTAAATTTTGTTGTTAACTAAGGAGTCTTACACCACAGCTAGGTGTGGCCTTCCTGTTCCTTTGTGTTCCTCTTTTTTCAGGTGTTTTTTTAATTTTCCCCCAGATCTGTTTGTTACTGACCTCTCCACCTGATCCAAACTTGGGGCTGTTCCCAGTGTTCCTTCACCTCATCTCGTTGTGTCGGTGCCAAGCTGGGATATTCAGGATCTGGGATGCTCTGAAGGCTTGGTAGATTTAGAGCTGGTCATTGTGACTAAATCAGCTTGTTGGTGGTTAGTTCTTACCTTACCTGCAGTGTTGGTCTATCCCTAGTACCTACAGCTTAGTTATCAAATCACAGAATGGGCTGGAAAGGGCATTCAAAGCCTGTCTTGTTCCAACACCCTGCTTTGGGCAGGAACAGTTTCCACTAGAGCAGGGCTGCTCCAAGCTCCATCCAGCCTGGCCCAGAACACTTCCAAGGATGGGGCATGCCCAGCTTCTCTGGGTGGGCTTGTTCCACTGCCTCACCCCGCTCACGGTAAAGAATTCCTTATCAGTATGTAATGTAACCCTGCCCTCTGTCATTTCAAGCCATTCCTCCGTGTCCTGTCGCTACAGGCCGTGGTAAAAGTCTGTCCTTGTCCGTCTTATAAACCCCGTAAGGGGCTTAGATAGGCGCTGGAAGGCTGCAGTACAGTTTTCCCTTCCCTGGGCTGACCAGCAGGCAACCGAGAAAAAGATGGATAAGGAGAGCGCTTGGTGTCTCGAGGCTGGGAGAGCGGGGGGTGTAGGAGCGATGCTCTGCAAGGGTGAGGCTGTGGAACGAAACAGGCTGTCGGTGCAATCAGAGCTGAACTTTTTTTCCCTGTACTTTGGGCCGCCGGGCAGGAGCGGAGGACAGCGCAGTGCCCGGAGCGGGGTCTCGGAGCGGCG
>NC_031770.1:3386286-3401718 GCF_001522545.3 Parus major
GCGGCTCGGCGCGCACGTCCGCCCGCCCGCCCCACGGGAAATTCCCCCTGAAAAGGGCGGCGAGCCCGGCAGCCGCCGCCGTCCGTGAGTCCCTGCGAGGTGTGCGGGCCCGGGCCGGAGCCCCGCGGCGCAGAGGCCGGAGCGGAGCTGTCAGCATGGCCGGTGAGCGGCGGGGATGGGCGGGGGGAGCCCCCGGGGCCGCTGGCTCGGCTGTTCGCACCGCCGGGCTACAGCAGCCGCGGGTTGTTGGCGTGAGTCGCGGGGGGATCTTACGAGGCTGTTCCGTTCCAAGTGGATCTCTTGTGTCTTAAAACTGTGGAGTGGAAGCGGCTGGGTGTTAAATAGGCGCGGGGGTCTCGTGTTTGGGCTGCAGGCAACAGGCTGGAGGTTGGGTGATGCTCGTCAGGATCCCGTTTACATCGGAACTGTGAGAATGCAAATGAATGAGAAATAGTGATGGCACAAATGCAAAGTAATGCAGATAAGGGATCGCGCTTTGAGTAATTGCAACAAAAAGCACAATAAAGTTTCTAGAGGCTAAATTAGACCGAGTTCGTCATCCTTTCGGGAGGCGTCTCTCTGGTATCTTAGGATTAAAAAAAAAAAACCCTAAATTTAAAACTTGGCTATACTAATTAGAATAGTATTTCTAGGCAAAGCTGCTTTTCAGAACCTGCGTGTGTGTTCTGTTCCCACTTAGCCAGCTACGAACTTTCACTCCTGATGAATATACGTGTACTAACAATCGATGTGGAGAAAAAACAGCCGGTGTTGTGCTTTAAATGTTAGGATGTATTTTAGATTGGCAACAATGAGGAGAGAGAAGTTTCGGGGTTTTTTTTTCTTCGCGTCTTTATGTATTTTCAGTGTAATTAGGAAGCAGATAAGGAATTTTTTCAGCGGGGGAAGTTTATAACTTCCTGGTACTAGCTAGCTTTTGTCGTGTGCTTTTTTTTTTTTTTTCTTTTAGTTGCCGTTTTGTAATGTAACACGATAGTAAAGAGGAAGTTAGTGAGCGTTGTTTGGTCTCTGTTAGAATTTGTGCAGTTTCTGGGGCCGTAGGTAAATTACTGCGTTTCCAAATCAAATCCTGTTAGGTTTCCAGTTTCTTTTACTCAAACCGGGGTGTGCTGTAACAAAGCTTTCACTATCCTCTCTCTTTGCCTGAGGTGTTGCAGAAGGTTACAAGTGGATAGATTCTTGCTTTTTTAGAAATGACAGACTTAGGGCCACCAGGGATTTGTTCGGAGCAGTGACATCAGAGTTAAAGGGTGACACTTCTCCCAGCTGGGTCTCATTGCAGTCACCTCGGGCCGGAGGGTTTCGGGTGATACTTTCACATCTTCCACAAAGACCCACAGCTGCTCTGCTTTCACATGCAGATGTTGATGGAGAGTCTGTTCACCGGGCACCCTGGCTGTGCAAGAAAATGACAAATTGGGCAGTTCCTCCAGAGTTGCTTGCTTGGAGCAAAGGAACGAGACAGAACCCTTGAGCGGCGGGCTGTCACTTTGCTTGGTGGCAGCGTGTCACGCTTCCTCCCTCATGTCACAGGCTGTGTTAAACTTTAAAACATGGCTTTCTTGTCATGGAGAGGTCTGATGGAAGTCTGCTCCGAGTTTTAGGGATTGTCCTTTTGTTCCTCTTTGTATTGCTCAAAATGTGAGAATAAAACACCCTTTAGTTCTTGGATGAGCATAACTGGCTGAACTCTCAGAGCTGTCACTGCTTCTGCTTCTTTTCCTTGCTGAACTCTCAGAGCTGTCACTGCTTTTACCTCTTTTCCTTGCATATATAATTGGGACACTTGATCTCCCATATTCTCTTTAAAATTATTCAGTGTTGTATTCAGGGCAGGAGGGGGAAAAAGCAATTCAATAATAAAAGATTGACAGACAGGTTATAATGTGTAGCACAATGTTTCTATTGCTAGCATGTGTATAGGCAATTAGAATTAATTACAAAGACAAATTAAACTTTTAAGAACTTAGATGAAGGATTAGCTAATTTTTTTTCTTTTCTCCTATTTCAAATGCTTTATGGAGTAGTTGTGGGCAGGCAGGTAATAAATATGAGTAGCTGTGCATTTCTCTTCCAGAATTAGTGAGTGTTTGGGTTTTGGCGTATCTCAGATTTGTTTGACAAGCAAAGTGAGACCTGAGGACAGGTCTGTAGTTACTGTGTGGGAGCTAACACACCTCTGTGTGTGTGTGAGAGAGCAGATTGTGAAATAGTTAAGCTGTGCCACTTGACAAGCACATTGCTGATTTACAGAAATAGGGAACACTGGACACTCGGCTGCAGGGTGTTGGTAATGCCCCTCATCTGCACAAACACTTGTGTGTGTTTCCTCTCTACACAAAAACGTAATGACACTGATAATCACAGCAGAGATGATAACGTGATTCTTGAATAGAGAGAGAGGCAGCCAAGACCAAATGAAGTTTAATGTTTAATCTCTGGAGGCTGCCGCGTCACCGAGCTTTACTTTCCCACAAGCACACCTGCTGCCGAGCGGTGGCTTTACCTTCACTCACATTTGCTTCAACCACAGCCCTGTAAAGATCACTGAGCCCAGAGTTCTAAAATCAAGGGCTCTTGAGAGGTGAGAAAATAGCCCTCTCAAGAGAATATTAATAGAACATGAAGGGAAATCGTTGCTTAAAGCAGCAAGAGTTAAAGACCTCGAGTGACTGCGCTCTTGTAGTTTCGAGTGGCGAGGCTCTGGCTAGTTTTGACAAATACGAAGTCTGTGGGTGTCCTGCATGTCTGCTTAGCAGCTATGTAAGCATGAGAATCTCCCAGTCAGAAGATTAGTAGGCACTTTGCTGTAATGTCATTTTAACCTGTAAAACAGATTTTTAATTTAGTATATGGATACTTGTGTTTGTGCTGATCAATGCAATAGCATAAGTAATTGGAAGTGTGAAAGTTAAAATAGCCATACACAAATGTGTGAGTGTGGTTTTGTGAGAAGCTCAGACTTCTGCTCTCCCTGAAACCAGCTTTACATCATTTCTAGGCTTTTTTGTCATCAATGCCTTCCTTCCCCTTCCCTTTTGCTGGACTTGCTTGTTTTCCAGAAAGAGAAAATATGCAAATCTCCTCTAACGGAGAGCTATGTAGAGAGTGGGGAAGTATCCAGAAAAGGGATCCTGAGTAACTGCACCTTGACTAGTGGCTAATTTGTATTTAACGTGACAGCTCATGGCTGGTGATAAGAAAGGTATTTAAAATCTACCTGATGGGAGGTGATCAGTTTAGAAGCTGCATTTTGACTGACTGTTAGAAAGGTCTGTAAAGAGTCCTGAACCACAGTTCCCAAAGGTTTTGACCTCAGACACAGTCTGAAGTGAAAGTGCATTGTGCTTTTCAAGGTTTTGCAGAGGCTCCCATTGACGACCATCCCAGCACAAGAGCTGCTCTCACACAGTGGTGGAAGCAGTTCCAACGCTGCCTGTAGGTGTGTGACAGATAAATGTGCTTTCAGGTCAGACTGAGGTGATGTCTCTGATGCTGTTCTTTCCATCCATCCCTTCTCTGCTGCTCTTGATTACTTTATCTCTTAGGTTATAATATTTTCCTACTTTGGGTATGAACTGCTGCAGCGCTGGAAATGTTCTGCGATCAACAAATCCCAGGGATAAAGTTCAAGCCTTGTGTTGGTAGGGGTGCCTAAACCATTGTAGGTGCAGCAAAAGAGAAGCCTTTATTATGGAGTTAGGGTTGGAATCCACCTCTTTGCCAAAGCCTGTGTGCTGTGGACTCACAGGCAGCATAGACCTTGGGCAAAAGGAAGTAGGGGTTCTTTTACCCTTTCAGCACTTTCAATATATTTAATAACTGTTTTGATTATTATGTTGAAGTCCAAGCACTTTTTTTTCAGTGCTGTGCCACAGGATATTGTCTGTCCTGTTTGTTTGTGATGCTCAGCCTTGCTTGAGGAGGATGCCATTATATGAAGATGACAGAGAGCTCAGTAGACATTTCCATAAGCTACGTTCTTCTGATCGTGTAGCACTGTGATGATTCAACTTCACCAATATTTACTCAGCCTCTGTTTGTTTTTCACATGCCATCCCACTGTTGTCACTGTTTGATTGACTGTCCTGTTTGATGTTCTCAGTGAGATATATTAAATAGCTTGTTACTGTCTGGCAATAAAACATCACTTGAAAAGTACTTACACTCTTGCTAAGTTCATGTCTTTCTAAGCCCCCCATTTAAGAGTTCTGCTGTCTCTTATTCTCATCTATCACTCTGTGTTTGCTGGAAACCTCCCATCTGACAAATGCCCAATAGCTTTTCTGAGGTTTCATTGTCTGGGGAGATACTGCAAGTAGAAACCAGCCCCGTGGGAGATGGGCAGCTCAAAATGTAGAATTCAATACGAGCAATCAGGTATTTTTTGGGCTCACAGTGATAGTATTCCTCCCAGTAGGGTGGGGTGTTTTTTTTGCATAATTTGAATAGTTTCTGCTGCACTGTGATAGGAGCTAAATCAATCAATTCTGAGCAAACATCTTCACTTTCAGAGGATGCTTAAGAGAGCACAGCAGTTGACAGCACCAGTGCTTGGAGAGGACAGCCATTCTTAAAACTGCATTATTCCTAAAAATGTTAAGCATTCCCTCAAAATAACGATTTGGGTTTTGTTGTACAAAGTCTTCTTTCATCAGACACATCTTCTATGATGGTTATAAGAAGCTACATTCTAGATGAAATGGAGGGAAGGGTGTCTTTTTTTGCTAATTACTTCCGTGGCATTGGTACCATGGATCCATCCAAATCTGTTCTCTCCCCTTGTACCCCTTGTACCTTCAACATGTCCATGTACATAAAAATAGAGTAGATTTTCTGATAAGGTAGACCAAGTGGAACAATGGTAATGTGAATCAGGAGTCGAGAAATTCTAATTCTTGCATCTTCTGCTGCTTTTTAAGCTCTACTGTGTCCTAACATTGAAAATATTTTATTTTTAAGGTGGCCTTGAGCCCTACATTGAAATATTTGAGCAACCCAGGCAAAGGGGCATGCGTTTCAGATACAAATGTGAGGGAAGATCAGCAGGCAGCATTCCAGGAGAACACAGTACTGAAAACAATAAGACCTTCCCTTCCATCCAGGTAAACACCGCTTTTATCCGGGAATTACCATTGCCCACGTTACCGTGGTGCTCGTAGCTATGTGTTGGACTCTGCACAGTAAATACAATGCTTTTCATCTCACGTTCTGGGATTCTTTCCTGGGCATGCAAATGGAGCTGCTGCAGAGTGGGAAAAGAGTTACTTGCTCCTGGTCACGAAAAGATTTGGTTTACAAAAAGAGGAGAAGGTGCAGAGGTGGTTTACAAAGCACTGCTAGAGGGGACGCAGTGAAGACTCGAGGTCTGGGAGCCACTCATTAGCAGCTTTCTCTGTAAGCACGTTTGCTCTGCTTTCTTAGTTAGGTGACGTGGGTTTGGTTTTACGGTTTGGACTGCAGCACAGATTTTGGGAGAGAGTTGAAGGAATTTGCCTAAAGAAGGTGGAAAGGCTTTGAAACGTTGCTGGGCACAACATGAAAGAAGGCGCTTTGTACGAGCGAACCATCGCCCGTGATGCGGCAAATGGGCTCTGCAAAAGACACCAGCGTGAAGTGTGTGAAGTCAGAACTTAAAAATGAACTGAGAAAGGGGAATTGTGTCCTCAGAGCATCTGCAGTGATGATGAGTTGGGTGGTTGCACCATGGGTGGCGGGTTGGGAAATCCAGAGTGAAGGGATTCAGAGGAGCCCGGAGAGCTGCGATCAAAGCAGGGATGAGGACAGGGACAGTGGAGCTGGAATGGAACCACTTGGGCAGTAGCTTTCATAGGCTGGACAAAGGAGACCCCTAGACAGGTAGGGTAAGAGAATAGAATTTCAGGTCCCCTATCTGATGTTTGAGTTGCCAGTATTTCCTTGATCTCTTTCAGTTTGGAGGAAGTCTGTCAGAGCTGAGATTAGAGGAGAAAGCTTACATTGAAATGGGAAGTTAGTTACGAGCGCTTGCCATCCTCCTGCCCAGGAACAGAGGCTGTGTATCTGTGTTTGCAGAGTGTGCAAGTATAAAAAAACCAATGTGGAGCCCAAAAATGGAGTCTCTGGAATCACTGCAGGAACTGATAGAGAAGATGTGAAATATGACAAATATGAGATGTTTTATGCTGAGGCACAAAAGCCCTTTAAGAGGGAAAGTTTGAGAAGGACAGTGTTGGCAGTCATGTGTTGAGCAGCAGAGTGAGTCTCTATTGCATAAAGCAGCTGTGGAAGCTGGTCCAGCCCTGGAGCCAGAATTACTAAGGGAAGAAGCAAAGAAGGTTTCCCTTTGACTATCACAGTGCCAGATTTGGTTAGGGAATGCAGGAAATGGAGATGGTGCCAGACTCATTTTTTCAGCACTCTGCCAATTGAACAAGGAACTGTGTGGGCTGTTGGCAGGAGTAGAGGCTTGCACAGACTCTCAGCCTAAGTCTGTGTCAGGGCACAAGCTGAATGGGCTGAATCAAGCCTTGATTCCTCTTTTCTTGGGCTGTGCTGTACATGAAGGCCAGGCAGAACCCAAAGGGGAGATGGGACATGGGTATGTGACTATGCAAGCCTGGCCAAGTTTGTTCTTTTGAAAGGTGACTATTGATGACAGAGCTGATTTTACTGATAGCAGGTGATTTCTAGGTGAATTCCTGCCTCCCTGAAGCCCGTGGGAGGCTTTAGTGCTGATTGGGTTCCAGGGGAGTCCCCTCTAGAGATGGAAATGTGAAGAGAGGGGCCAGGAAGAGATTAAATTTCATGGTGTGGTTATGAAGATGAGCATCAAGGGGGAACTGGGGAACCAGAAGCTACTAGATGAGGCTTCATGTTCATGGGGCTGGGTGTGAAATGAGGGAGAAATGATGTAATGGTTGAAGAAAGTGAAGGAGCAGTGGAAGTACAATTTAAAGGGTAAAAAGTAACAGTGGCTTGTATGAAGACTGAATAGAACCAAATTGAAGATAGATGCAAACAGATGATTACAGGTAAAAGAGCACAGTTCAAGTCAAAAGGTTTGAGGTGTTGACTAAAAAGGATTGTGATGGATCCTTGGAGTCTCAGGAGGAGGAAAGAAAGGGAAGGAGAGGAACTGTGGAAGTGGAGGAGGAAAGCTCACCTCTGCACAAATGTGTGCCTGAGCAAGTCTTGTATTTGCTTTCAAGTTTTTATGTGTCAAGCAATTTAGGCCAAACTGTTTTTCCTCCTTTTTTTAATTTTACACTCCCCCACACTTGGTGACTTCACTGGTAGCCCTATGCTTGAGGTTGCTTTTATGCACCTGAGAAAGGAGCATTGAATTAGCTGATGACTGCTGTGAAAGCTCTGGTAGGAGCTTGAGACTTTGGTACTCCCCCAGCTTGAATGTAAGATTGAATACTCATCTGAGAATTAGTTGGGAAAAAACCCAACAGCTTCAGAGGGGATTGTGTCATGCTGTATCTGTTAAGATCCTCTTTCACTCCTTAGTGTTCCATGCACAGGTAAAATCCTCATCCCTGAAGCTTTTTGAGTTTTTTCCCCCTAAAATCCTTGGAGGTAGACTTGTTCTTCAAGTAACATTTCTGTATGGTCACCTGCATAGCTCTGGTGTTTCTTCCATAGAGCATTTCAGGATAAAATTTATTTTCTGTAACAGGTGGGGACTGATACCTAAATTCTTGAAAATATCCTGCTTTTTTTTTGGTGGTTTTTTTTTTAGATTCTGAACTATTTTGGAAAAGTCAAAATAAGAACTACACTGGTAACAAAGAGTGAGCCCTACAAGCCACACCCTCATGATCTGGTTGGAAAAGACTGCAGAGATGGCTACTACGAAGCTGAGTTCGGGCCAGAACGGCGAGTCCTGTCGTGAGTAATGGTGTTGCATGGGACTTTGATTAATTAAGCAAGTGATTTGCTAATCTTGTGTTTTAAAACTCATACTAATGATTAAAAATAGCAATTAGAATGCTGTCTTTGCTGTAGGTTACTAATCCATCTCTGGGAACTTCCCTTGGAAGTATTTCCTTCTTTTTTCAATGCTGCACTTGTGCTTTTTCTTTCCTGTCGCCCATTTCTTTATCCATTCTCCCAATGTCTGTCTTCTTTTCCTTTCTCCCACTTACTTTTTTTCAGCTTTGTTCATTAATACATCTCACTCTTGAGCATGACTCTTTCCTGCATGTAAAAATGATGAGTAACAGAAAGGGTAGCAGCATTAGAATTCGTATTTCGTGGTGATGAGGGAAGTTCACATCTTCCATAGAAATTATATTTGGACTTTCTGGAGAAAGTTTGTTGTGGCTGAGTATCATGTAATCTAGAAGACAGTGGTTGTGACACATCTAGAAACGTGTTAGTATCTGTCACTGTCGTTGCCTGTTGTTTGGGTTGGGGTTTTTTGAGTGGAAATACAGATTCTACTCAGGCCCAGCTCTGAAGAGTAAGTGTGCCAGGGAAGGATCTGCTTGTGGATGCAGTGAGGAAAACCCAGGATGTGTTCTCAGAGCATTTCTCAGAGCTATTAAGAATATCTCAATTACAGTTGTGTTTGATGGTGTTTCCTCTAAGTTTACCAAGTCTCGTGTAACAAAATAAAAGCAGAATAAGCTGCAGCAAGCATGGAGTGATTATTGCTGGAGAGGGGAATTTAGAACTGGCAAGCTGTTTGTGGTTCACAGTTTGCAGAGAAGGAAATATGGAAGTAGGCTATTGCTTTGGGGTAAGCATAACTGACCTGGGAAGAAAATCAGGTAAATATTTCAGTGTATAAGTAGCTCTTACACACAGCTCTCAGGCCAATGGGATTCTGTTGGTGTTGGTGAAATTACTCCATGTTTACATGGGTTTAGTCAGTGGGACGCTATGAAAGGAGAGAGCTGAAGACACATCTGTTTTGAAGGTGGTGATGGCCTGACAGTGAAATAAACAGTGGAGATGCTTCTTCAGCATCTAGCCCAGGCTCAAGGGATCACAGATGTGCTGCACTGTGTTCTGGTGGCACAGGGCACGCTGACTTGCAAACATCCTAAACTCTAACAGGACCTTGCACCTCCTTCTGACCACCCATTCACCAGCTTCCCCTTTGTCTTCTCAGATCAGGCTTCCTCAGCCAAGGTCAAAGGAAGTCCTCTGTTCTGGCCCATCCCACTTCCTCCCCTCAGCTCTGTGCCTGCTGATCCGAAGCAGAAAAGCCTGATTGCTTAACACCTTTCCTGGCCCTGTGTTCCCATCACTGAGTGCAGGAAGACACTGACGATTGTTTCTCCTTTTGGCATTTTTTGGTTGCACAAGGCTCACTGTGGAGGCACGAGGTGAGCCTGTTAGAGAGGCCATTGCAGGATGTCACACCAAGAAGCACTGGGATGCTCTGCAAATATTTATTTGCAGATTGTGATTTCATCTCCTTTACGTGTTTGCATCGGGTCCTGTCCTTTGGCATAATGCCACACCTCTGTTTCACTTCAGGCACTGCTGCTTGTTTGCTCCATCCATAAATTCTTCTCAATATTTTTAGGATATGAGCCTCTCAGTTTCCTACAGAATAGTAAGTGGGCTGCTTTCATTTTATTGATAATGTGAAACTGTGAGCTTTGTGTTTGACACTGGAGATCCTGATGGGAGGAGGCTCGACACATTCCCTTTGAAATGTTTCCAGCATCGGTACACTCATTTTTTTTTAACAAATCATTGGTTGCTTTAAGATGAAAGAACAGTATGATCCATAATTGGATCTGGATGTTTAAAGTCATTTTCCTTTTTGTGGCTGGTGACTCAATCTTCACATTCTTCTCTTCAAGTCCATGTTGGAGAAAAGCTTCATCCAGTACTGGTGAGCAGGAGATGTCCTCTGTCAATAGTGATTCTGGCTCTTTACTCTTGCTGAGCATCCCAAATTGAGCAAAAATCCAACTTTTTTTTTTTTTTTTCTCCTCAGTACAAGTGGAATTATTAATCACAGATTTTTGGGCTGCTCTGAGTAATTACTCTGCTTTCTGCTGTTCAAAGTTCCCCATGTTTTAAAGTTCCCAAGCGTTTTGTTCTGCCTGTGGTATAATGATCTTTGTACTGCTGCCCAAACTTGATCAGAGCCCTCCCTGGCCGAGACATCAAGGCAAGAGTATGAAAGTCAGAGCTTGTGGGGCTGCCTGTGTATTTTTACTTCCTAGTTTCCTCTCTCTACAAAGATGATATTGCCTTTTTAGATGTTTTTCAGTTTTTCTTTCTTCCTACTTCTCCCTCTCTCTTCTCGTTATCTCACTTGCTTCCTGTCAGCGCCCATCGATGTGAAACCCCACAGCCCTGCTGGGGCTCTTGGCAGTTCCTCCTCTGGCCCAGCCTCTGCTTAGGCGTGGTTAAACACACTTTCACTGTGACAGCTTAGAAAACATTGATAATCTGAGAATTTCAGGCTGCTGAAAAGCCTCCTGTCCATGAGAGGCTTCGTTTGGGGGTAAAATAAGGAACTGCCCCTGTCTGTGGGCTTTGAAGTGTGCTTCAAACAGTCTGTGGAGTACAGTGGGTGTTCTGAGGAGGGGGAAATCATGTGTGCTGTGATCAAGCCCTAAAGAAAGTACTTCCTCCAGAAGCAGGTGGAAATAGGATTGCTCATCAAGGTACAGTCCCAGTCTGAGTGTCAGTAGCCACGATATGAAGGCAGGGTGCTTTAGTGAATTATGAGATGCTGCTGTGTTTAATTTTCCCTTAGGTCACGTCACGTTCAGTTTGCAAAGGAAGCCTGTGCCTTCCTCTAGTGAGCAGAGGTTCTGGAAGCAGAGCTTGGTGGCAGAGGGTTTGGCAGATGAGGGAGTTCAGGGAAATTAAACTTAACATCATGCTGGGATAGTCTTGTTCAGAAGTGTACAAGCACTCTTGGCAGGAACAAGGAGTATCTTTAGGTGCAGTAAGATGCTCTTGTGCTAAAGCAAAGAAGGTTTGTGGAGTTTCAAAGGAAGGGAAATAGCTGGGACTTCTTGAGAAAGATGCCTACTGGCATAACCCATCTTCAGAGCTTATTGTAACATCATGAAATACAGATTATTTATTTAATTCTTCTTTTTTTTTTTTTTTAACTTCCTGCTTTACATCCACTCAGCTTTGATGATGTCATGGTTTTTCCATGTGGGAAAGAGTCAGCCTGCCTGGGACTCCCCCCACCTCCTGCATCAGGGTGACCTGCACTTTTATGCAAATCAGGAGGAGCTGCAGCTCTTCAGAACTTTTCCATAACTATGTGAGATTTAAAAACCTGTTTTGACCTGTTAAAAAAAACACATTTATAATAGAATTTAAGATTTACATTCCTTGCTAAAAGCAGGAGAACAAATCCTTTAACAAATCCTTTAATACAAATTACCAGATTTATTTATTGCAAAAATGATTGCCACTATAAATCACCCAAGACTGAGTATCTAACTTTTTAATCACACTTTTACTTTTAGGTTTTACTGCAGGGTAATAATTTTTAATATAGAAATACATATAGAAATATGTTCTCAATAATGTAAATTATTTAGAATTTTTTTTAGGTTTTTTTTTTGTTTCTGTGTCTGCACTTACTTTAGGAAAAACAGCATCTCTGCTCTTCAGGTCTTGTACACCCTTCTCAAAAGAAGCTTTTAAAAATTTCTTCCACTGGATGTTATCACATTAATTAACATGAATATTTTATTTAATAGTCTACACTGAAGATGTTATTAGTTGCTGAAATCTTGCCACATATGCTTCAGTTTTCAGAACTTGGGCATTCAGTGTGTGAAGAAGAAAGACCTGAAAGAATCCATTTCTTTACGAATCTCCAAGAAAATTAACCCTTTCAATGGTGAGTGGAAATCAGCTGATTCTCTTGGCAGGGTGATGGGGTTTTGTTTGTCCTGTCCTGCCTTTGCTTTTGTGTTGGAGCTCTCTTTCTGAGGAACAGTCTTCCCCTTCTGTGTCCCTCCCAGTCTTTCTTCCCAGTCATCACATGATGACTCTATTTGGACAGTTGCCCCTTTTTTTTTATATATTGAGTTTTTGTGATTCCCAGCAGCAGTCTGAGTTGCTGCTTGGACAGAAGGAATGGGATAGCAGCAGAAACCTTTCCTGGAAACTTCTACAAGTGTCTTGGGAGTTGGATTTCCCCACTTTTGGCAGTGATGAGAGCAAAAGACTGAATTAGCATAACTCTGCAACAACTTAAGCCAATACAAATCTCACTTGCCACTTTCTCTTCTCTTGCTGTGTTTTTGTGACCTGGTCAGGGGGTGGTAGCCCCTGGGAACTGCCCCTCACTCAATTTCACAACATGGGAGCTCAGAAATCCACAGCAGGATTGCAGTGTCAAGGCTGGGTTGGCCAGGGTTTGGAGCAGCCCGCTCTGGTGGGAGGTGTCTCTGCCCTTGGCAGGGGCTGGAACAAGATGATCTTTCAAGTGTCTTCCACCCCAAACCATCCTGTGATGCTGTGGTTGGGCTCATCAAGGTCAGAGGCAGGACCTGCTGCTGCAGAGCCACACCTGTGAGGGCTTGCCCACAGGGTTCTGTTTGATGTGACTGATCTGTGGGCTGCTCTCAGAAGGAGTCATCCTGCTCTTCCCTCCATCCCTGCTCACACACTCCCACCACTTTCCTCTCACCACCACGCGCAGGGGCTGCGTGGCCTCGCAGCGAGTTGCTCCAGTGGAAAACCATCTTGAAAACAAAAATAAAAAGGAGAGTGGTTTCCCTTCAGATCGACTTGCTAAACCAACTCCCCTCACAGCAATTTAACTGCCAAGTTCTCTGCACAGAGGGGGTGGGGAACACACTGCAAAGTTTTGGGCTAGCTGGAGTGGGACCAACACATGCAGAATGCAGGCACAACTGGGGGGAATTAGATGAAAAGCATAAATACCCCCAAATTATTAGCTAAGCAGTGTCAATGTATTCATGTATTTCCCTAAGTGTGGCAGGGGCTCAGAGACACTTCCATGGGTTTTGTAATACCCACAGAATTCTTGCTATATTCAGGTAAGATCCTTTATGGAGAGATGAGAGCTGGATTTCTGGCTGGCTTTAAAATGCATGTCCCTGAATCAGGACAAAAAGAAGGATGTTGAATTTATCACAGAATAAGAAATGTCCTAGATATTTTTCTTAATTTTGGAGCAGCTGTTTGGAATCGGGTTGATGGCCCTGATGACCCATCTGAACAATTACCCTAGTTATGATAACATTTGCACAGTGTTTTGACAAGACTTCAGTTCATCAGCACAATTTAAACACTTTAAGGGCTTGAATTATGTTGCCTTGACTCAGGCAGCTCTACCTTGATTTCAAACAATAAAAGGGGAACTTTTCTGTAGAAGGAAGTAGATTTTTACGGTTGGCACTTAACTCCAGATTCACTAATAAATTCTGGGTGATTTTGCTTGCTTGTGCTTGATAGCATCCAGGCAGATCCTGGGCTGCTTCCCAGTAGTCCAGCAGTGGAGGAGGCCACTCCAGCAGAGGAGAGCGTGCCTGGGTGACACACAGGGCAGCAGCCTGCTCTGGGCAGGGGCTGTGCTGACAAGGGGCCGCTGGCAATCCCCAGCTGTGTCACTGCCCTTTGGCTCATGTTAACGTGTCAGCACAAAGAGCCACTTGAGAATGGCCTCCAGGGCAGTCCCACGCTGAGCAGAGCCTAGAAAGGCCTGGGACCAAGGTCTAATAAAACAGGATTAGTGACAGGAATATTTTTATGTGTTTGTTTAGTTGATCAGAACAGGGCTTTGTGAGCAGCAGTCACTGCAGCGTTTGCTGCTTGATAAGGTTGAAAGTTTTATGTGTGGATTTAGTTTGTTTTTTAAGGTCAGAGGAGTGTTGGTACATTTTCCAGGATAGTGCAGGCTATGCTAAATCCATCCTGCATTGTGCTTTACCTCTGTGTCTTCAGAAAGGCATCTGACATCCCTGTTCAGAGACATTCCGGAGCTGTGCATCCTCTAAGCAGGTCGCAAGTTGGTGTTACTCATTTCTCCTATGACATCATCAAAGAAACTTCATGGAAAACGAGCCTTCAGGGTGCTTGTGTGTTGGTTGCCTTTTCCTTCTCTTTCCCACTTTATTCTGGAACAAATATTCCCTGTCCTGAGCCTCCTTTTGGGAAAGAGAGCTTCAGTATTGACCCTGAACAATTGATGCCTGCCTCAGAATCCCTGGCTGGTTGGAATTGGTTTGCGGATCGCTGCCGCGTGCCCAGCTGGAGGTGTCTGCGTCGGAGTCATTCTGCAAGTGTACCTGTGTCAGGCTGTCTCCCTGTGAATTCCCAGTGTTGGCTGGCAGCCTTTATCCCTTGTGAAGTTCAGCACAGGCTGTAGGAGCTGTGTGCATTCACTAGGGTGGATGACTTGCAATCAGGTTGCTCCTCTTGCGTTAGCCTTGTTTGGGAGAGAGGGAATTGCTGTTTCCGCACCGTGTTCACAATCTGTTGTGTTCCCAAAGCACATCCTATATATTTTTGTCATCTAACAATCTCAAGAATTCTAGAAATCCCTTTAGCCTCTCATGTCTGAGCACTCCTGGGAAATGGGGCACGATGTCAGCCTAACATGTAACTAGGACTCCTTGGCATGGTGGTGATGATACAAATAGCACATGGTGATACAAACAGCAGAAGGAGCAGAGTTACTCCTCCAGTGGAGCTGGTCCATGTCTGCTTTCTATGGTGTTTGTTTTCTTTTAGGAGCTGTTGAGTTGTGCCATATCCTTGTCTTCCCATGCACTGTCTGATGTACAGCCAACTCAAATTAAAAGAAGAGCCAATTTTCAGTTAAGAGCTTTTGTGAGTGGGTGTGACTTGACATAGAGACAACAATTGAGTTAATAACAGCTCGAGTTAATTGTCAATGAGGAAAAGCCCTAAGTGTTTTCTTTAAATTAGGGAAAAACTGTACTCAGTGCAGTGTTACAGAGGACTGACCTTTTTCCAGCCAAATGCGTGACGGCGTGAAAACCCCGGACTTGTCTTGGAGTGAGAACCCCGGAGAATCGCCAAATTCCAGGCAGCTTTTATCAGAGGGGATAACCTGACTTTCCCTGGAGCTTGCCAGGTTTAAGCTACCTGCTCCTTTGCAATTTCTGGTGCTTACGAGCGGTGCAGTTGAATTTTAGGCTCTCCCCCACACCTAAACACGTCTGCCTGTGCCTCCGCAGTGTTTCCTTTGCCGTTTCCCCTTTCCGCCCACAAGCAGCTGACCCCGCGGTGGCTCCGCGCTCATCGCCGTCTGTGCCGTGACGCCCCCACCACGCTCTCCTCCTGCCCACACAGTCCCTTCTGCAGCTTCCTCCAGCACTGCTTCCACGAGAAACCCCCTCTCCTCTGCCCCAGGATCATCCCCCTCTCCTCTGCCCCAGGATCATCCCCCTCTCCTCTGCCCCAGGATCATCCCCCTCTCCTCTGCCC